>NC_090265.1:468847516-469147516 GCF_040414725.1 Anabrus simplex | reverse complement strand
ATGAAGACATGTGTAAAGCTTTTGTCTCGGCAAACATACAATTGGCTAAACAAAACAATAAGAATTTAGTTCAGTAACTGCGGGAGTATATGAGATGAATCAACAATTAGGAAAAAATATGTCCCTGAGCTTTAGAAAATCCCCCTGTGGGTGGGGGTGGTAGAATAACACCCACGGTATCCCCCGCCTGTCGTAAGAGACGACTAAAAGGGGCCTCAGAGGCTCTGAACTTTGGAGCGTGGGTTGGCGTCCACGGGGCCCTCAGCTGAGTCCTGGCATTGCTTCCACTTACTTGTGTCAGGCTCCTCACTTTCATATATCCTATCCGACCTCTCTTGGTCAAATCTTGTTCTTTTCCGACCCCAACGCTATTAGGTTTGCGAGGGCTAGGGAGTTTTTCATTTTCACGCCCTTCGTGGCCCTTTGGCCGATATCTTCATTTTTCGAAGTGTCGGATCCCTTCCATTTCTTCCCTCTGATTAGTGTTATATAGAGGATGGTTGCCTAGTTGTACTTCCTCTTAAAACAATAATCACCACCACCACCACCTGAGCTTTAGAAAGTGGCGTTATATAAACTAAGAGGAAAAATGATGAGAAATATATTTAGGTGTCGCTAGACGAAACAGAGGACGTGGATCAAAGATCTGCAATTAACTTTGTGTTTGGAATTTTAGGAGAGGAAGTAGAGAGAGACAAATCACATCTACTAATCATGGACGTGTTTCCAAACAATAAGGTGAATCACTCAACAGTTGCTGCATTTTTCAATGATGCACTTGGTTTCTTGGTTCCTTACGATCATGTTCTCCAGGCCTGTACTGATGCTACACCTTACATGTGCTAAGCCATGGGAGGTCTAGAGATATCATATTCCAAGTTGATACACGTCGCGTGTGTAGCACATGGACTTCATCGAGTCACTGAAGCAGTCCAGGCTTTCTTTACTGAAGTAAACGTTTTGATCTCTACAGTGAAAAGAGTATTTCTGAAGGCTCCACGTTGCAAGAATTAATTTTTCGATACAGTTCGTAATGTACAGCTCCCGCCTTTATCAGTTCGTGGCTCGAAGTTTCTGCATATTATGTCGATTATTTTGAAGTAGTAAAAGCGGTTGTTGGAGGCCTCGATTCTGAAGAAACTTCTTCTATTTAACAAGCACAAGAAGTCTTCAACAATTATGATATTCGTGAACAACTTATATTCATTCGTTCCAATTTCATGCGCATACCTTTAGGTATCAAGAACTTTCAAGAAAAAGAACTTTGTCTTCGCGTTAGTAACGGAACTGTTGAAGAAGTTGGATGATCCATAATGAACCTAACAAACGAAGTTTCCTCGGAAAATATGCCGAATGCAGTCTTACAAAACTCCGGGCCCTGCAAACGTATATAAAATTCAAGTGTTCCCCAAGGCAAAGAAAAAATTGATGGTGCATCGGTAATGGAAGTCTCTGATTTCATTTTGTCAGAGTATGCTCCAGTGGTGCCATGACCGAGCAAGTTGGTCATGTGGTTAGGGGCACACAGCTGTGAGCTGGCATTCGGCAGATAGTGGGTTTGAACTCCACTGTCGGTAGCCCTCCAGATGGTTTTCGGTGGTTTCCCAAGATTACACCAGGCAAATATTGGAGCTGTACCTTAATTAAGGACACGCCTGCTTTCTTCCCATTCCTAACCCTTTCTTATCCCATCTTCGCCATATGATCTATCTGTGATAGTGAGGCGTGAAGAAAATTGTAAGAAAAATATGATGTAGAGAGAAAGTTTTCTGAAAGCAAAACATTTTACACAAAAATGCGCCCAAATTTGCGTTTGAATACTTGTTGCATCATGCTGTGATTGAATGTAACCAGGACTTGTGAATTTCAGTGAGAAATTGGAGCATTTTATTGTGGTACGGTATTGAGCCCTTATTGAATTGCTCATTTAATTGATCATTCATTTATTGAGGGTACGGTGAACATTTTCATTTTATTGAGTCTTGGTAACTTGCAGTGCCCAAGCCTTAGGTTTTCAGGGTTGCTACACGACGCACTCGAACTTCACGTGCTTGCTTTAGAACAAGGAAATGATGGAAGACAATGGCGTGGACCAACGGACCATATTTCGAAAGCCCGGCGTGAGACTAGGATATCATACGACATGAGTTTGAAGCGACCGTCGGTGACGCGATGATTTTAACCAATGAAAAGGTAGCATCATTCCGATATTGGCTATGCATTGGTTAAAGCGAGAGATGGCCCAAAACGAGCGTAGGATAGCGTCTGTGGAGGCGAATTAATAAAAGTGACCAGGGCAATGGTTAGCCACACTTATTCGGCCGGAGTCTTCGAAGTAGTGACGTTGTGAAAAGAAGTCTACTTACGGCAAGTGCGGAGTCAGGTATTATGTGTCGTGATCGTGTGGGGACTTTCTAACATTTACCTCAATACGCTCAGACTTCACTTAACTGCTCATGATTTAGGAGCAAGCTAAGAATAATTGTAGGCATGGGGGGCTGTAAGAACAGAGACAAGATAATAACTTCACCTTTGCGCACTTACATTCTGGGCGGAATTGAACTTTGATAAGTTTGCATTTAGTATCTTCAAATTTCAGACGGAAAGAACAGTTTCGATATGTACTTTACGCGCTTTGTTGCCTGCCTCTTTAACGTAGATATTCCGAGGACACGAACGCCACAGTTTCTAGTCCAGCACTGTGTACTGTTTTCCATATCTTGAGCTGTGACACAATACAGTTTAAGTCCGGAGTGGGTGGGAAATTGACATAGTTACGGTGTTAGATAACCGAAGAGTTGTCGCGCGGCTGAAAGGGAACTGGTTTTCACGGTCACGCGAAATTATCCCGACTATTGTAAATAGTAATGGTACGTTGTATTGACTCAGTTGTAATACCGTGAAAGAACGGAATGTTACAGTCAAGAGTAGTATAATTGGACAGTTCGGCCGCCACCTCCACCTCAGGCTCCCAGAGGCCAACTCCACCTCCACCTCAGCCAGAGGCCTCCCAGTGGCCACCTCCACCTCCACCTCAGCCAGAGGCCTCCCAGATGCCTCCTCCACCTCCACCTCAGCCAGAGGCCTCCCAGAGGTCTCCTCCACCTCCCGCGGGAAATTTGAATTTGTAAACAAAGCCACGTGCTTTTTGACAGCTGTCATCGACAACAACGCATCGCTAACCTCAGTACTGCTATCTTGACGGGCCTAAACCTCAGTAGTACCAACTTAACCTAACTAGCGCGAGGTAAACAAAGCCACGTGCTTTTTGACAGCCACGTGCTTTTTGACAGATTTGTAAACAAAGCCACGTGCTTTTTGACAGCTCTCATCAACAACAACGCATCGCAAACCTCAGTACTACCATCTTGACGGGCCTAAACCTCAGTAGTGCCAACTTAACCTAACTAGCATGAGGTAAACAAAGCCACGTGTTTTTTGACAGCCACGTGCTTTTTGACAGATTTGTAAACAAAGCCACGTGCTTTTTGACAGACAACAACGCATCGCTAACCTCAGTACTACCATCTTGACGGGCCTAAACCTCAGTAGTACCAACTTAACCTAAATAGCGCGAGATAAACAAAGCCACGTGCTTTTTGACAGCTACGTGCTTTTTTGACAGCTGTCATCCGCCATCTTTAAACTACAGAGCACCGTGCTGCCCTCTTTCGTCACCTGTCATCGGCAGGGCTGCCATCTTGACGGGCCTAAACCTTAGTGCTACCAACTTAACCTCACTAGCTCGAGATAAACAAATCCACGTGCTTTTTGACAGCTACGTGCTTTTTTGATAGCTGTCATCCGCCATCTTTAATCTATAGAGTACAGTGCTGCCCTCTTTAGCTACTTACCTTTGAAATGTGGTGGCGGATAATTTGAAAAATGCTTTTCGACAAGCAGCCATCTTTAATACAGAGAGAACAGTGCTGCCCTCTATGTGGTGGCGGCAAATTGAAAAATTCCACATGCTCTTGTTTGAAAACAAACTCACGTGCTTTTTTGACAGCTGTCATCTGCCATCTTTAATCTATAGAGCACAGTGCTGCCCTCTTTAGTTTGAAATGTGGTGGTGGTAAATTCCACGTGCTCTTGTTTGGAAACAAAGCCACGTGCAGCTGTCATCCGCCATCTTTAATCAACAGAGCACTGTGCTACTATCATGCGGGCAATTTCATCACCTGTCATCCGCCATCTTTAATCCACAGAACACCGTGCTGCCCTCTTTATGGCTACTACCTTAAGCACGTAGTAGCGGACAATTTGAAAAGTTCTGTTAGCTATCATCCGCCATCTTTAATCAAGAGAGCACCGTGCTGCCATCTTTAGCTAGATACCTTTGAAATGTGGTGGCGGCAAATTGAAAAATTCCACGTGCTCTTGTTTGGAAACAAACTCACGTGCTTTTTCGACAGCTACCATCCGCCATCTTTAATCAACAGAGCATAGTGCTGCCCTCTTTAGTTTGAAATGTGATGGCGGCAAATTCCACGTGCTCTTGTTTGGTAAACATAGCCATGTGTTTTTTTGACAGCTGTCATCCGCCATCTTTAATACAGAGAGCACCGTGCTGCCCTCTTTATCGTAGTAGATGTAAATTCGTCACCTGTCATCCGCAGTGCTGCCATCTTTAGCTAGATACCTTTGAAATGTGGTGGCGGATAATTTAAAAAGAAAAATTCTACAGCAGCCCTCTCTCGACGCTAATTGCATAAGATGGCGGCTATACATGACTCCTTAAGGGTGCTTACGCAAGATGGCTGCTATACACAGGTTCTTATGAGACGCCCTTGGGATGCTTGCGCAAGATGGCAGTTATACATGGCTCCTTATGAGATACCCTAGGGATGCTTGCGCAAGATAGCGGCTGATCTTATGGGACGGCTCAAGGGTCCTTGGACAAGATGGCTTGAGACGCCCTAAGGATGCTTGCGCAAGATGGCGGACACAAGATGGCAGCTATACATAACTCCTTATGAGACGCTTTAAGGGTGCTTGCGCAAGATGGCTGCTGCTCTTAGCTTAGAGGCTAACGTGTCGTGCTAGTTCGATTCATTAAATTTGGGGCTTAAATGCATAATGTTAAATATCTCGAAAACGGTGCATCGTAGAGCAAAACGGACAAAATTTTTCTGCCCTATACCTCGGTTCGCACTACGAGGAACATGATAGCATAAGTCTAATGATCAGATCGACGGTTCGGTTCCTACTTAGGCCCTTTGGCATTCACTCTGTTTTAGCTTGTATTGAAGCAAGTCTTCGTAACATGATCAGGTCTAGCTATGGTAGAGAGTATAACGTGCCGTGCAGGTTCGATTCATTAAATTTTGGGCTTAAATGCAAAATGTTAAATATCTCGAAAACGGTGCATCGTGGAGCAAAACGGATAAAATGTTTCCACCTGATACCTAGGTTTTCAGTATCAGCAACAAGAAAAAAACATAGTCTAATGATGAGATCGACGGTTCGATCCCTACTTAGGCCCTTTGGCATTGGCAGCTATCTAATTCTACAAGATGGCGGCTATACATAGCTTCTTATGAGACAGCTTAAGAGCGCTTGCACAAGATGGCTGCTGCTCTTATGAGACGCACTAGGGGTGCTTGCGCAAGGTAGCAGCGACAAGACGGTGACTATACACAGCTGCTTATGATACGACCTAGAGGTGCTCACACAAGATGGTGGCTGCTCTGATGAAGAAAGCTAGCTTTGCATCGTGCAGGTATCTTTACAGCACTAAACCTCATACCTTTGAAATGTGGTGGCGGGTAATTTGAAAAATTCGACGTGCTTTTTCATAAGCTGTTAAGGCCTCCTCTTATGTCAAGGCATAGCTCTATCGAACAAGTTTAAACCTGCATCGGGATAGCTAGAGTAAGCGCGTGCTGCAGTGATGACGTCATTATGCATGTTTAGACTTGCAAATCACAGAAGAAACGTAACAAGGCTGGAATCGTGACAGCTATCATCTTTAAACAAAGGCGACTATACATAGGCTGTTAAGGCCTTATCATTCTCCTCCCCCTCCTCCTCCTCCTCCTCCTCCTTCTCTACCTCCTCCTCCGCCTCTTATGTCAAGGCATAGCTTTATATCGAACAAGTTTAAACCTGCATCGCGAAGGCAAGCGTGTGCAGCGATAACATTATTGTGCATGTTTAGACTTTCGAAACATAAGAAGAGTAGAATCAAACGCTGTACTCGATACGACATGTGATCAGAACATTGATTGATGCGTTCAGAAAACAAAATAAGTGATCAAGACTAGAATCGAACGATGTACTCAATACATCATGTGTTTAGAATATGTCAGGGGATACGCTTGTTCTAAGAAGATCAGATTGAAACATAACAAGACTAGAATAGAACACTGTAATCGATGTTGTTAACTTCAACATGTGATCAGAACATTGATTGATGTGTTCAGAACACAAAATAAGTGATCATGACTAGAATCGAACACTGTACTCGATACAACATGTGATCAGAACATTGATCGATGTGTTCAGAACACGAAATAAGTGATCAAGGCTAGAATCGAACACTGTACTCAATACAACATGTGTTTAGAACATGTTAGGGGGTACCCTTGTTCTAAGAAGATCAGAATGAAACATAACAAGACTAGAATCGAACACTGTAATCGATGTTGTTAACCTCAACATATGATCAGAACATTGTTTGATGTGTTCAGAGCAAAAGTACAATTTTGATGATTTGCTTAGTGTAAAATCAAAAACTATGGAAACACACTGTGCACATATCGCGTAGCTAACTCGCTCAGTAAGCAATATTGCAAAACTACAACTTCAATGATTTGCATAGTGTAAAAATCAAAAACACACTGTACCCATACTGCGCAGCTAACTCGCTCGGTAAACGATGTGGCCAAAGTATAACTTCAAATTATTTACCTTCCATCATTCGTCTTGTGTGTAAAAATCAGTCGAACAAGTTATCGCATAAACATAGCTGAAAAAAAATCGTGATAGGGTATGGAACCCAGGGGTTACATCTTGTCAGAAGAGCAAAAAGGATGAAAGGACTCTTCCTCCTCCTTACCGCACATTCCTTGGCTAAAGGGCTAATGGGCTAAAGGGCTAATGGGCTAAAGGGCAAAAGGGCTAAAGGGCTAATGGGCAGAAGGGCTAAAGGGCTAAAGGAGCAACAACCTCATTGATCGCTATCAGCAAGAACGCTTGTACTTTGTAGAAAATTAATCTTTATTTGTAAATGGTTTCATGTTCAGAACAAGGAATGGAACCTAGGGGTTATGTCTTACCTAATAAAATCCCTGAGGTGCGATGAGTTACGTTTTTTCGAACTCGTGTTTGGAACACTGAACTTTTCAAGATGGCAAGAGTGAGGTTAGCAATGTTCTGTTGTTGGATTTTAAATTCCGCGCTATAACATGGATAAGGTGGCAGCCTTGAGGTTTACCGCCGTAAAGATGGCAAGAGTGAGGTTAGCAATGTTCCGTTGTAGGATTTTAAATTCCGCGCTATAACATGCATAAGGTGGCAGCCTTGAGGTTTACCGCCGTAAAGATGGCAGCAGTGCGGTTAGCGACGCTCTATTGTCCTTCAATGTGAGGTTAGGGTTCGTCAAGAAGACAGCTGTCAAAAAAGCACGTGGCTTGGTTTACTAAACAAGAGCACGTGGCTGTGACGTCACGGTCACGTAATATGCTGCTTCAGCAGGTAAAGTTCAATGTCTACACCTACGTAGTTAACACTCTGCTATGTTCACAAGATTTTATTTCACATAGTTATTATTTATGTTTTAAGTTCGCGCACATAGGTTATGTTAAGATAGGACGCTTCTGATGATGCTTGTTGTTTAAAGGGGCCTAACATCGAAGGTCATCGGCCCATGTTAAGATAGCAGCACACGTACTAGCTATGGTCGAACGCTCGCGTAGAAGTTGTTTAGTACGATAGTTGATGTATGCATTATCAAAAGGTGATATGTACACGCTTTTAAACCTTGCTATTCTTACTGCTACTATGTTCTCAAGATTTATAAACATCGCTATTCTTTGTGCTTTAAGTTCGTGCGCATAAGTCATGCTAAAGTAGCAGTGCAAACACATGCGAACGTTGTACATTCTAGCGGAATGTGTTTGGTATAATAGCTGATGCATGCAAAATCGATAGGTGATGTGTACACTCTTTGAAACTTAACTATTCTTCGTGCTTTATGATCGTGCACATAGGTTATGCTAAGATTGCAGCACACTCTAGCGGGAGAATTTTAGTACTCTAGTTGATGCATGTATAATTGATAGGCAATGCGTACACGCTTTAAAAACATTGCTATTCTTACTGCTGCTATGTTCACAAGATTTTTATACATCGCTATTCTTTATGCTTTAAGTTCATGCGTATAAGTTATACTAAGTTAGTAGCATAGTTATAAGGTTGACGCATGCTCTAGTGGAAGAAGTTTAATACGAAATTCGATGCATGCAAAATCGATAGGTGATGTGTGCACGCTTTGAACTTGGCTATTCTTTGTGCTTTAAATTCGTGCACATAGGTTATGTTAAGATTGCAGCACACACAAGCGATGATTGCACGCTGTTGTAGAAGAAGTTTAGTACGATAGTCGATGCATACATCATCGATAGGTGATGTGTACACGCTTTAGAACATAGCTCTTCCTTGTGCTTTAAGTTCGTGCACATGGGTAAGGGATACACAAAAGCGATTGCTACATGCTCTAGCGGAAGAAGCCTAGTACGATAGTCGGCGCATGCATCATCGACACGTGATGTGTACACGCTATTCTTTATGCTTTAAATTCATTCACATAGGTAGCAGCACACAATTGTGATCGTTGTACACTCTAGCGGGAGAAGTTTAACTTTATACACATACGTTAGCAATACACATATGCGATCGTTATACGAAAGTCGATGCATGCAAAATCGATAGGTGATGTGTACACGCTTTGAACTTAGCTATTCTTTGTAGTTTAAGTTCATGCGTATAGGTTATGCCAAGATAGCAGTACAATCTAGCGGAAGAAGTTTAGTATGAGAGTCGATGCATGCAAAATCGATAGGTAATGTGTGCACGCTGTGAAACATAGCTATTCCTTGTACTTTAAGTTAATACGTATAGGTTATGCTAAGATAGCAGCACAATCTAGTGGAAGAAGTTTAGTATGATATTCGATGACCTAGCGGAAGAAGTTTAGTACGATATTTGTTGCATGCAAAATCAATAAGTAATGTGTACACGCTTTGAAACATGGCTACTCCTTGTACTGTAAGTTCATGTGTATAAAATTATGCTAAGATAGCAGCACAATCTAGCGGAAGAAGTTTAGTATGAGAGTCGATGCATGTAAAATCGATAGGTAATGTGTACACGCTTTGAAACATGGCTATTCTTTGTACTGTAAGTTCATGTGTATAAAATTATGCTAAGATAGCAGCACAATCTATCGGAAGTAGTTTAGTACGAGTGTCGATGCATGTAAAATCGGTAGGTGATGTGTACACGCTTTGAAACATGGCTATTCTTTGTACTGTAAGTTCATACGTATAGGTTATGCTAAGATAGCAGCACGATCTAGCGGAAGAAGTTTAGTACGAGGGTCGATGCATGTAAAATCGATAGGTGATGTGTACACGCTTTGAAACATGGCTATTCTTTGTACTGTAAGTTCATACGTATAGGTTATACTAAGATAGCAGTACAATCTAGCGGAAGAAGTTTGATACGAGAGTCGGTGTATGCAAAATCGATAGGTAATGTGTACACGCTTTGAAACATGGCTATTCTTTGTACTGTAAGTTCATACGTATAGGTTATGCTAAGATAGCAGCACGATCTAGCGGAAGAAGTTTAGTACGATGGTCGTTGCATGTAAAATCGATAGGTGATGTGTACACGCTTTGAAACATGGCAATTCATACTGCTGCTCTGCTCCCAAGACATTTAAGCATAGCTCATCCTAATGCTGCTCTTAACGACGTAGAGCTAAGGATTGATTACGTGACCGTGACGTCACAGCCACGTGCTCTTGTTTGGTAAACATAGCCACGTGCTTTTTTGACAGCTGTCTTCTTGACGAACCCTAACCTCACTTTGGAGGACAATAGAGCGTCGCTAACCTCACTGCTGCCATCTTTACGGCGGTAAACCTCAAGGCTGCCACCTTATGCATGTTATAGCGAGGAATTTAAAATCCAACAACGGAACATTGCTAACCTCACTCTTGCCATCTTTACGGCGGTAAACCTCAAGGCTGCCACCTTATGCATGTTATAGCGCGGAATTTATAATCCAACAACAGAACATTGCTAACCTCACTCTTGCCATCTTGAAAAAGTCCAGTGTTCCAAACACTAGTTCGAAAAACGTTACTCATCGCACCTCAGGGATTTTATTAGGTAAGACATAACCCCTAGATTCCATTTCTCGTTCTGAACATAAAACCATTTACAAATAAAGATTAATTTTCTACAAAGTACAAGCGTTCTTGCTGATAGCGATCAATGAGGTTGTTGCTCCTTTAGCCCTTTAGCCCTTTAGCCCTTCTGCCCATTAGCCCTTTAGCCCTTTTGCCCTTTAGCCCCTTAGCCCTTCAGCCAATTAGCCCTACAAGGAATGTGCGGTAAGGAGGAGGAAGAGTCCTTTCATCCTTTTTGCCCTTCTGATAAGGTGTAACCCCTGGGTTCCATACCCTATCACGATTTTTTTTCGGCTTAGAATTTTGCATTGTAGCCCTCGCCTGCATAAGCTACATGCTTGTAATCTATGACAACAGATTGAAACAATATGTTTCCGAACCGATATTTCATGTTACATATTTATGTAATAACTTGTTCAACAGCTAGGGACTTAAATGTAAGCAGAGTATTTCTTATAGCACTAGCGTTCTGTTTAATTTTACTTCCCGCATAAGCTACATGCCTGTAACCCATGCCAACAGATTGACTGATATTTCATGTTACATGTTTATGCGATAACTTGTTCGACTGATTTTCACACAAGACGAATGATGGAAGGTAAATAATTTGAAGTTATACTTTGGCTATATCGTTTACCGAGCGAGTTAGCTGCGCAGTATGGGTACAGTGTGTTTTTGATGTTTTACACTAGGCAAATCATTAAAGTTGTAGTTTTGCAATATTGCTTACTGAGCGAGTTAGCTACGCGATATGTGCACAGTGTGTTTCCATAGTTTTTGATTTTACACTAAGCAGATCATCAAAATTGTACTTTTGCTCTGAACACATCAAACAATGTTCTGATCATATGTTGAGGTTAACAACATCGATTACAGTGTTCGATTCTAGTCTTGTTATGTTTCATTCTGATCTTCTTAGAACAAGGGTACCACCTAATATGTTCTAAACACATGTTGTATTGAGTACAGTGTTCGATTCTAGTCTTGATCACTTATTTTGTGTTCTGAACACATCGATCAATGTTCTGATCACATGTTGTATCGAGTACAGTGTTCGATTCTAGTCATGATCACTTATTTTGTGTTCTGAACACATCAATCAATGTTCTGATCACATGTTGAAGTTAGCAACATCGATTACAGTGTTCTATTCTAGTCTTGTTATGTTTCAATCTGATCTTCTTAGAACAAGCGTATCCCCTGACATATTCTAAACAATGATGTATTGAGTACAGTGTTCGATTCTAGTCTTGATCACTTATTTTGTTTTCTGAACGCATCAATCAATGTTCTGATCACATGTCATATGGAGTACAGCGTTTGATTCTACTCTTCTTACGTTTCGAAAGTCTAAACATGCATAATAATGTTATCGCTGCACACGCTTACCTTCGCGATGCATGTTTAAACTTGTTCGATATAAAGCTATGCCTTGACATAAGAGGCGGAGGAGGAGGTAGAGAAGGAGGAGAAGGAGGAAGAGGAGAATGATAAGGCCTTAACAGCCTATGTATAGTCACCATTGTTTTTAAAGATGACAGCTTTCAAAAGAATTTTTCAAATTATCCGCCACCACATTTCAGCTAAAGAGGGCAGCAGGGTGCTCTGTTGATTAAGCACATAGAATTTCAAATTGCCCTCCACTGCATGCATAACAGCAGCTGTTATCTTGCGCAGTAGCCTCTAAGCTAGCTTTCTTCATAAGAGTAGCCGCCATCTTGTGCGAGCACCTCTAGGCTGTCTCATAAGGAGCTATGTATAGTCACCATTTTGTGTCCGCCATCTTGCGTAAGCATCCCTAGGACGTCTCAAGCCATCTTGTGTCTCATAAGAGCAGCCACCATCTTGTAGAAATAGATAGCTGCCAATGCCAAAGGGCTTAAGTAGGAATCGAACGGTTGATCTCATCATTAGACTATGTTTTTTCTTGTTCCTGATACTACGAACCTACGTATTAGGTAGAAAAAATTTGTCCGTTTTGCTCTACGATGCATCGTTTTCGAGATATTTAACATTTTGCATTTAAGCCTCCAAATTTAATGAATCGAACCAGCGCGGTACGTTATACTCTCTACCATAGCTAGACCTGATCATGTTACGAAGACTCGCTTCAATACAAGGTAAAACAGAGCAAATGCCAAAGGGCCTAAGTAGGAACCGAACCGTTGATCCCATCATTAGACTGTGGTTTTCTTGTTCCTCATACTGCGAATCTGGGTATTAGGCAGAAAAATTTTGTCCGTTTTGCTGTACGGTGCACCGTTTTCGATATATTTAACATTTTGCATTTAAGCCCTAAATTTAATGAATCGAACTAGCACGACACGTTAGCCTCTAAGCTAGCATTCTTCATAAGAGTAGCAACCATCTTGCGCAAGCACCCTTACAGCGTCTCATAAGGAGTTGTGTATAGCCGCCATCTTGTGTCCGCCATCTTGCGCAAGCATCCTTAGGGCGTCTCAAGCCATCTTGTGCAAGGACCCTTAAGCCATCCCATAAGAGCAGCTGCTATCTTGTGCAAGCATCCCTAGGGCATCTCATAAGGAGCCATGTATACCTGCCATCTTGCGCAAACATCCCAAGGGCGTCTCATAAGAACCTGTGTATAGCAGCCATCTTGCGTAAGCACCCTTAAGGAGTCATGTATAGCCGCCATCTTATGCAATTAGCGTCGAGAGAGGGCTGCTGTAGAATTTTTCTTTTTTAAATTATCCACCACCACATTTCAAAGGTATCTAGCTAAAGATGGCAGCACTGCGGATGACAGGTGACGAATTTACATCTACTACGATAAAGAGGGCAGCACGGTGCTCTCTGGATTAAAGATGGCGGATGACAGCTGTCAAAAAAGCACGTAGCTATGTTTACCAAACAAGAGCACGTGGAATTTGCCGCCACCACATTTCAAACGAAAGAGGGCAGCACTATGCTCTGTTGATTAAAGATGGCGGATGGTAGCTGTCAAAAAAGCACGTGAGTTTGTTTCCAAACAAGAGCACGTGGAATTTTTCAATTTGCCGCCACCACATTTCAAAGGTATCTAGCTAAAGATGGCAGCACGGTGCTCTCTTGATTAAAGATGGCGGATGATAGCTAACAGAACTTTTCAAATTGCCCGCTACTACGTGCTTAAGGTAGTAGCCATAAAGAGGGCAGCATGGTGTTCTGTGGATTAAAGATGGCGGATGACAGGTGATGAAATTGCCCGCATGATAGCAGCACGGTGCTCTGTTGATTAAGGATGGCGGATGGCAGCTGTCAAAAAAAGCACATAGCTTTGTTTCCAAACAAGAGCACGTGGAATTTGCCGCCACCACATTTCAAAGGTATCTAGCTAAAGATGGCAGCACGGTGCTCTGTTGATTAAAGATGGCGGATAACGGCTGTCAAAAAAGCGCGTGAGTTTGTTTCCAAATAAAGCATGTAGAATTTGCCGCCACCACATAGAGGGCAGCACGGTGCTCTCTTGATTAAGATGGCTGCTGTCACGTGGAATTGTCTGCCACCACATTTCAAAGGTAAGTAGCTAAGGAGGGCAGCACGGTGCTCAAAGATGGCTGCTGTCAAAAAGCATTTTTCAAATTATCCGCCACCACATTTCAAAGGTAAGTAGCTAAAGAGGGCAGCACTGTGCTCTATAGATTAAAGATGGCGGATGACAGCTGTCAAAAAAGCACGTGGATTTGTTTATCTCGAGCTATTGAGGTTAAGTTGGTAGCACTAAGGTTTAGACCCGCCAAGAGGACAGCACTGCCGATGACAGGTGACGAAAGAGGGCAGCACAGTGCTCTGTGGTTTAAAGATGGCGGATGACAGCTGTCAAAAAAGCACGTGGCTGTCAAAAAGCACGTGGCTTTGTTTACCACACGCTAGTTAGGTTAAGTTGGTACCACTAAGGTTTAGGCCCGTCAAGATGGCAGTACTGAGGTTAGCGGTGCGTTGTTGTCTGTCAAAAAGCACGTGGCTGTCAAAAAAGACGTGGCTTTGTTTACCTCGCACTAGTTAGGTTAAGTTGGCACTACTGAGGTTTAGGCCCGTCAAGATGGCAGTACTGAGGTTAGCGATGCGTTGTTGTCGATGACAGCTGTCAAAAAGCACGTGGCTTTGTTTACAAATTCAAATTTCCCGCGGGAGGTGGAGGAGACCTCTGGGAGGCCTCTGGCTGAGGTGGAGGTGGAGGAGGCATCTGGGGGGCCTCTGGCTGAGGTGGAGGTGGAGGTGGCCTCTGGGAGCCTGAGGTGGAGGTGGCGGCCGAACCATCCAATTATACTACTGTCAAGGCCCGAAACAGCAGTAGGAGAAGACGACGGGAACCAGATTTCTATGCCAGGATGGTGAACCACGGACTGAATGAGTTCCAATTTGAAGGCATCACAGTCAATATGGCTGGCTAGAAGGATCGAGAGCGGGATGACCGCAAGCGGGCGGCCGAATCAAGAAAAGATGAGTGTTAGATTTGTAATGCCATAATGTATTTGTGCACGTGTTTTAATGTAGACAAGGGGATAGGCTAGTTTCTCTTCGTATTATTTAATTTCAGTAGGTTTAGCTGTTTGTTGGAAGAACTACGTGCAATTTTAGTAAATGTAAGGAAGCTAGTATATTTAAATATAAATAACTGTAAAGTACACGCAGACCGATTGCATCAGGTCACAGATAGCCTTTTCTCTTATTGAGATTTTGTAGCTGAGTGGTTAACGTCATTCTTCTTACTAGTCAGTTTCTTGCTTTAAGCCTTGTTTATTATTGATTTGCCTTCCTTTCCTGTTTGAGACACAGGGAGCCTCCCGGGGCTTAAATGTAAATGAAAACGGGATTTAAAGTAAAGTCATGAAGGACTAGATTCGTTAGATAATGGGATTTCAAAGTTTAAGAGAGCATGCCGTCCCGTTATCTCTGATTTATTGCATGAAGTGTGGATGAGAATGAGTGGGACGGTGGAGCTTCGATTCACAACCTTTGTTAGCGTCATCATCATGATTGTTTGAATGTGCGAATTTGTGATTGGATCACGATTTCCTTGATGGCAGTCTCTTATTCCAAGTTCCGAATATTAGAATCAGTTTTCTTTAAATCTTGTTATATAGCCGGTGTGAGTGGCTCAGACGGTTGAGGCGCTGGCCTTCTGACCCCAACGCGGCAGGTTAGGTCCTAGCTCAGTCCGGTGGTATTTGAAGGTGCTCAAATACGCCAGCCTCGTGTCGGTAGGTCACTGACACGTAAGAGATCTCCTGCGGGACTAAATTCCGGCACTTCGGCGTCTCTGAAAACCATAAAGGTATTTAGTGGGACTAAAAGCAAATAGCATTATTATTATTATTATTATTATTATTAAATCTTGCTATGATTATTCTTATTATTAATGCGATTTTCTCGAGTTGAATGGGTAAGATATTTCAGTAAATTTCAGATTTTCAGACATGATCTGTCTATGTGGTAATTTATCAGTTTCTAGTTATTGTATTTTTAAAGAGTGGGTCATTTTATTTTAAGGTTTAACGTTACGAGCGCGACTGCTCTGGTACAGTGCCTCTCAAACGCCCAAAATTTCACGCATGCAAATTGAGGCCCGGAGTTCCTGTGCACAGTGCATCGGTCCCATTCGGCTCAACTTGGACCAACGCTTCGTCTCTGGGCTACTCGGCTAAGCCCGGCTCAACTCGGCTCGGATTTGGAGCACTATGGAGCAAGTGAAGAAGAGGGAGACAGGCGGAAGGAGCGACACAGGCGTAGGGAAAGAGAGAGACAGCGCTATTGCTCCAACCAAGCGAAGTCGTCTTTTGCTCCGTGCACAGGTGCATGCACTCTGAAGGGCCCTGCTCTGGTATGTGACCAGCGAGATATTGTTGTTTTCTCGAGTGTTAAAGTTAGACGACGTCATTTATAATTGTATTTATTTTGGCAAATTTAGGACATGTGATATTTTCGTGTGATGATGAGTAAAGGGATGCGTTCGTCGTTATGAAAGGCCTACATTTTCATGATTGAGTAACTTGCTTCGGGTAGACTTGTGAGCAGCGTGTGTTAAGGGTTTGAACCCGGATATTTTTGGTATTTGCTGCAAAGTTTGGAAGACTGAATCTCCGGTTTTGCTTCATCCCGCCGTGTGGTTGGCGAGGATGATGTGTGTTTCTACCGAGGAGAGTCTTATCTTAGTGGCCTTATTTGTGTTGATTTTATTGGTGTTTGTCCATCACTACTGTTGATGCAGTAGACGAGACTTTTATATCGCGACGCTTAGCTTTGACTTGTCTTTTATGATATGACCGCGCTGAGGATTATTTGTGCCATGTAGTATTTTTTAGGGACCAACGTTGAGTTATGTGTTGAACGTAAAAGCCTACTCTGTTATTTTATGGAATTTTGTGTCGTGTAATTTATTTCAGGAAACCACGTTGATTTGTGTATGACGTTGTAAGGTCTACCAAAAGATTGGTTTTGTGTCATGTGATCTATTTCAGGAACATACGTGAAATAGGAAGTGATTGCTCAAAGTATATATATATATATATATATCATTAATATTTACAACCGAGACTGTGTGTGACTGAGACTTGCATAAATGTGGCATGCTTTTTTTTGGTGATGCCTGGAAGATATGACGATATTGTTGCAATACACACAAAGCACAGCGATTTTTTGATTGCATTGTTCTTTAATGTGTGTATATTGCGTCATTTGTGTAATTTTTGTATGTGTGTAGTTCCAACCGACAGTTTCTTTGTGTTCATAAGTATACTCATGATCGAGGTGTATATATTGGTAGGATGTTTTATCACTCAGCGTTGTTTTATTGTGTACAGTTAGATTAGTTATTTCCACCCCAAAGCGCATTAAAGCGCGTCTTTTCTTAAAGGTTAGGGACCTCACTGCAATTCAAAGTGTGCAGGAATGGAGAAATTACTCATCTGAAGAGGAAAGAATTAACAAACCATCCGGAAGCGTGGTGCGAGCACGCAGGCCACAGTGTTAAAGTGCAAACGTTTAGGAATTTTCTTGCTAAGTGTTACGCATGTCCGTCGGCTTACACTTCTTAAAATGTAATATATTTTTGATCTTCAACATGAACTCTACAAGCATTGAGAAAGATCTGAGTCATATATTTTTTCACATTTGATGATTTTGGCTGTACTTTTCGTATTTCCTGTTTTATCTTAATAAACATGTTTTTCCTCTAAACTGACGTCATGCATTACCTTGTATCATTTACAGCTAATAGTTGACCTCCTCTTGTCTATATCAGATATATATTTCCCATCAAATCCAGGGTGTAATTTCTTAAAGTTCTTTTTCATAGTTCGAACTGAGCATGCTTGGGAGCGGCTGACTAGTCTGGGGCAGATTACTTTGATGGTAGAAAAGAGGACAGTATTTCGCAATAGATGAACAGACACACTGCAGTTGTTGCAATACACAGAAAGCACAGCGATGTTTGGATTGCATTGTTTGAGAAAGTCACTGAGTCATTTACTCACAACGTTCGGAATGAATTGGCTGCCTCTCGTAGGAAAGTATCGCGTGTAGACAAATACAAAAAGCATTTACAGCGTTCGAATAGTATAAGAACATCACAGTTCTTACATCAGGTGCAGAATGTTACCAAATAGTATCTCAAAACATCCATAAAATTAATTTCCGAAAACTTCCAGTCGTTCAAGGACACAATCTTTACTGTAGTGCATGAGGATATGCGATGTTATAATGCAAGGTTCGGTCCACACACAAGAACAACGACTGCTTCAAGGGAAGATAGTACTGAACAAGGTTGAATGTTTGGAAGAACCTGGCCTGCTGTGGTTTCTTCCGATGAAAAATTTTCTACCAGGATCAAAAGATGAACAGCACAAATAGCAGGCACTTATGTGTGGATCCTTCTGATATCCTCCGTTGTATCCACACCAAGTTTCCAGCTGCTGCGACCTTTAGAGGAGGTTAGAAGTGAAGGACGGAGCATGCTGCCCCATTCTTTCCACGGGACGTTCGAGTAAATGCTTCTATATGACGGAGACAGTTGTGAAGCCCAAAATAGACAGTGTACACAGTTCAAACAAGTAGGTCTATGTGTTTTACCACGACTCGGTAGCTGTATATAAAGCTGTGACAACAAAGACCAGGTGGCGGCCAATCTGCGCAAGCGCATCGCACAAAACATCTGGCCACATAACCCATTAGACCTAAACGTGTGGAACGTTGTTTAACGGAAGACTAAGGCAACATATCCTCAATACGAATGATCCTCTAGAAGCCACCATTATCGAGCTGTCAACGGCCATACCATGTTGAATACACCGGTTCTCGTCCGAGCACCGCAGTTAAGCAACATTGGGCGTGGTCAGTACTTGGATGGGTGACCGCTTGGGAACACCACGTGCCGTTGGCTCCATTTTTATTGCCAACGGCCATACCATGTTGAATACACATGCACAAGCGCATCGCACAAATCCTCTGGCCACATAACCCATTAGACCTAAACGCGTGGAGCGTTGTTCAACGGAAGACTAAACAACATTTCCTCAATACGAATGATTCTCTAAAACCGCCATTATCGAGTCGCTAACGGCCATATAATGTTGAATACACCGGTTCTCGTCCGAGCACCGCAGTTAAGCAACATTGGGCGTGGTCAGTACTTGGATGGGTGACCGCTTGGGAACACCACGTGCCGATGGCTCCATTTTTATTGCCAACGGCCGTACCATGTTGAATACACCTGCGCAAGCACGTCGCACAAAACCTCTGGCCACATAACCCATTAGATCTAAACGTGTGGAGCGTTGTTCAACGGAAGACTGATCAACATATCCTCAATACGAATGATCCTCTAAAAGCCGCCATTATCGAGTAATGTATAGGAAAGGTAAGGATCACACGATTTGTGCATATTAAGGGCTCTAGTCACGCATTTAAGGCATTATTGAGACTTTCTGTACTCCACACCATGCCAAGTTCTGCGGCAATACATTTCGTTATTTATTACATATACTTGTTTTTCGTGCTGATTGTGATGTGTCCTTAAGTACCTTACACACCCTGTGTAAAATAGCTCTCTATATTTGATATACCGACTGAATCATCCCGTATCTCCAAGTTTGTTTGAGTTTTGCAGACTTGTGACATGTCTTGTAAGTGTCAATATTTGAAAAGGAGCGATTAAGCCCGTATGATAAATGTATTACACACGTTTGGTGTATAGAAATTCCCTCAGGTCGAAGGCGGGCGAGATACCAAACAGATGGGATAAGGAAGTGCTGAAAAGGCCAAGAACAGCTCTGAAGGCTTGCCAACTTATAATGACTCGTCACCTCATTTGTCAACGTCACATAATCCCGCCGTCCCCATGTGTGAGAGAGACAGACAGATAAACAAGGAGAGAAGGGATTCTTATATCTGAAACTGTCAACTTATATAAAGCTTCAGCTTTTTCTCTGACAATTGCAGAGTTACGAAAATTACTGCAGTGTAGATTTTTCTCACGAAGTGTTCACCGGACATTCCAGACATGTATCTGCGTATTTATTTATTTATTTATTTATTTATTTATTTATTTATTTATTTATTTATTTATTTATTTATTTATTTATTTATTTATTTATTTATTTATTTATTCCACCTGATAAGTAGCGTAACGGACCGAATACTTGCATCCTGAATTCTAGAATTTTGAATCGAAACTCGACTAATCCTTGATATTTAAATATGTTTAAACACTAGGAATTCGTGTCAGATTTACCGGTACGCTTGGACACTCCCGGTCTGTAGGAGTCCCTTAAGATGGCCCCTAGTTAGAGAGAACGTATGATATCGGCTATCCATAGATAGGCTGATGACCTGGACGGGGTTCTCTTGGCTCAGTGAGACGACCTGAAGAGCTGTTTATTTGGAAGACAGTGGGTTATGTCAACAAAGTCATACAATAGGTCTGGCAATTTGTCACGTTGACGAATACTTGCAGTCACTTGCTGGGTAGCAGTCACCTTTGACGGTTATGGTTTATTACAGGCTGTCTTGGTCCGAGTGGCTCAGATTGTAGAGTATTCATTTTCTATGTACAAGTATGTAGGCTCGATTCTCACTCATTCTACAGGTTCTTGAAGGTGCTCAAATATGCCAGTCTCATGTCGGTATTTTTACCAACACATGAAATAATTTTTACGAGACAAAATTTCAAGCACTTCAGCAGTAGTTAGTTTGGCGTAAAAGCAATTGTATTATTATGATTGTTATTGTATAGGTTGCACATGTTCAAGGTTCTGTTTTATTTCTCATATTATATATACTGATATTATAAACACCGAGAAAGAAGACCGGCCTAGATTTCTCTTGAAGCGATCTTGATATGATATGTCAAGAACAACAACATAAGAGTAGCGCCTTTTAGCGGATCTCTGAAACATGCAAAACTACAAAGTAAACCGGTGCATTACTTTTGCATAATTTTCATCTTTGAACCACAAATACATATATTTAATACTTATTTTAATTAGAAGATGGTTGCTTAGTTGTAGCAACCACCACTACAGCCACCACCGCCGCCACCACTCTTTTAAATAATATTTCATTTTATTTTTTCTAATTCTGCATCACACATTACACGCTATATTACATCTCTAAAATTGTGATTTTCTGGAATGAATCTGAAGTTTATAACATCTACAACACATAGCTTACCTCAATGAAATTTGGTGAAAGATAAAAGATAAAATATTTGAGGATATTTGATTATGTATTCGAATATGAACTTCAACTTTTGATCGGTAGATGCAATTTAAACACTGTCACGAACTTCTAGTGTGTTCAGCACTCGCAAATAGAACAGTGCCTTGCTAATATTTATTGACTATATGATAGGATGCAACCGTGGTCGGCGGATGCAGAGTGAGTCTCGGCGCACAAGTGGCCACTGCTGGTCCGTGATCCGACAGCTGTGCCCTCCGACCGGCCAACCGAGCAGAGAAGGGGTGGCAACGGCTCTACCGTGGCTCTGAGCCTCTATATTCGGAGACGGAGAGCGGCTGGTCCTCACCCGTCGGCTGTCCTGAGAATGGTTTTCCGTGGTTTTCCATTCTCCTGCACTAAGGCGAATGCCAGGACAGTTCCTTGTATAGGCTACGGCCGCAACCCTCTCACCTTCTCCGCACTTCTCCTTCTCCGATACAAATCTCCTGGCCTGAGAGACGGAGACACCGTCTAGGAGGCCCGCCTCCCCCTTCAGGGGAGGAATAAAAACAGTTTAGTAGTAGTAATACTAAAGTAATATCTTGTGTAAACCATTTTAAAATTGTACACAGATCTTTAGACTAGACTCGAATACCGTGTGAATTCCTGTGGTGACCGCGATATTGCATTCAGTGTCGTGAATACGAATTTGACTTCTACTCTGAGGGCCTTCATGGCACTTCTCTATTATTATTATTTATAAAATTTGTATTGTACCGAGAGGCAAATTCCCACGGTAATAGCTATTTATGTAACAAGTACCGCTCTTTACGGATTTCAGCAAAGAAAAATTTATATAAATTTTTGTTCGGAAGTTATTAAATTAACGACGTGTCTAATAAACATGGTTTGTCATGGACTTGTTTTGAGTATATTGTTACGTTCGACGCCATTATTATAAACCAAGAAGTTTAAACTTAATTTGTTGAAAAGAGAAAAATTTAAAGATTCTGCTGAAAACGTAGCGAAGGAAATGAAGAGTGCTATGTTACATCTCCAAATATTCAACTGTAGAGCTTTATTTTATTTTTTGTTAATGAAGAGATTGAAAGTATTTTGAATATTTCCAGTTTTAAACTAGTGTGCAAATAGATCATTTCGAAACTAAAATTATAGTAGAGATATCATTATTAGACTGTAATTCAGCCGTCTGAAAACTACGTCACGCTTTCACCCTAGTGACATTGGTACTTTGTCTCATGGCAAATACAGTTATTAGAGGGACGTAGGAATGTGCTGTTAAAAAATAAAGACACAGCCAACTACGCGATCAATTACTTTTCTTGTCGGCAATTGCATTCCTTTGTCGACTACAAGTATTCCAGCTCTGCCTTCTTCTATTACGACATGTCTAAGGCAGCTCTACGGAATTTTCCGTTATACCGTCAAGAAAAATACAGCTCTATCGATCTGGATTCTTTCGTTGGAAGCGCCTGAAATATTATTAGTTTTTCTTAATTGATTGCTGTAAGATGTTTTGGCATATTCCAGAAGTTCAAATTGTTCTGCTGAGTACAGTTCTACAGGAATTATTTCGGTTTATATCGAGAAGTAGGCCTAAGTATAAGATCTGAACTATTTCAAGTTAGCATCATCCACCCATACCCTCATTAGCCACTCACCAATTGGGCCTTTCTTGCATCGCACAAGATAGTAATTGAAACAGTGAGTGGTGTGCACCACTAAGAAGGTCTTCGCACTTCTCGGGAAATATCACATCAATACAAAGTACGTCCGTCTCCACGGTCGCGTGGTCAGTGTCTTGGTCTTCGACCACCGGATCCTAGGTCTGATTCTCGGCAGTATTTGTGTTGTCCCCAACATTCCTACAATTCACGCACCACATACAACATTATTCTCCACCTATTTAACATGTAGATTCCAAAACTCGGCAGAAGTCGCCCGTCCTCTTCGGAGGGTCAACGTCTGTGCCTCAAGAAATTCCTGGAATCCACGTTGGCAGTTAAATAACTTAGGTAATTATATATCCCATATCTCTCCCATTTCATTTCAATATCCCGCCAATCAGCGTACGTGCATGGTTGATTGATAAGACAGCCATGGTTTTTTATGTTCGGTGAAAATGGTAAATAAAAATGAAAACATGTGTTTAAAGCAGTTGTTGAGGAGTGTACAAGCAGGTATGAACCTATAAAGGTGGTAAGGAATGGGAAATATGCATTATTTTATAACAGAGCATGAAGGAAGTGATGGTTAGAAAATAATAGGGTTAGGAATGATTGTGAAAATACGAAGAAATTTTAGGAACTTGCGAGAAAATTGAATTTAGAAAAACATTGAGGTAATATCATGATGTCAAACATAATCGGCAGTCACGTGAATGTGAGGGAAAATTGGAATTGTATAGCTCCTTCTTCTTTTTCTACCGCTTTTCCCACATGTGTGTGGTTGTGGGTGCTAATTGTGTAGCACATGTGGATTTGACCCTGTTTTACGGCCAGATGCCCTTCCTGACGCCAACCCTATATGGAGGCATGTAATCACTATTGCGTGTTTCTGTGGTGGTTGGTAGTGTAGTGAGTTGTCTGAATATGAATGTGAAAGTGTTGAGACAAACACAAACACCCAGTCCCCGAGTCAGAAGAATTAAGCACGCGTGATTAAATCCCCGATCCGGCCGGGAATCGAACTCGGGACCCTCTGAACCGAAGGTCCCAATCCTGACCATTCAGCCAATGAGTCGGACAAAATTGGAATTGTATACAGGTACTTTCAGGCAGAAGGAAGGACTTCGAGGGATCGTTAATGAAGAAAGGAAGTGCGTATGTGAGGACTTGCTGAAGGCAAAAGTAACGCTATAAAGAATTTGTTAAAGAATTTGGATATGAGGATAATGTCCTGGCAGAAGAATTTACACATACTGGTGTGTCGCGTCCGGAGAGGCCTGGTGCAGGTCTTTCTTGATTTGATGTCCGTAGGCGAGCTGCGCGTCGTGATGAGGATGAAATGATGATGAAGACGGCACATTCACGCAGTTCCCGTGTCAGGGGAATTAACAAATTATGGTTAAACTTTCCGATCCCGTCAGGAATCGAACCCGAGACCCTGTGACCAAAGGCCAGCACACTAACCATTTATCCATGGAGCCGGACACAAATACTTGTGAAGTACTGGAATTTAGCTATGATAATAAGTATATTTACAGAAAAGGTACAAACTGAAAACTAGAAAACCAGCTGGGATTGATAAAATTTCTGTGTTTACTAAGGTAATGTATTGTAATATACTGCCATATCGGTATCTGAAATATTTATTTAAATACTGTTTGCTTGAAGGAACTATACCAAATGAATGGCGAGTTGCTATAGTAGCACCAGTGTACGTGGGAAAGGGTGAGAAACATAGAGCGCATAATTACAGGTCAGTCAGGTTGACACGCGTTGCATGTAAACTCTGGGAAAACGTTCTTTCTGATTATTAGACTCGTTTGCGATATTGCTTTTTTTTTTTTTTTTTTTTTTTTGCAAGTTGTTTACGTCGCACCGACACAGATTTGTCTTATGGCGATGATGGGACTGTAAAGGGCTAGGTATAGGAAGGAAGCGGCCGTGGCCTTAATTAGGGTACAGCCCCAGCTTTTGCCTGGTGTGTAAATGGGAAACCACGTAAAATCATCTTTAGGGTTGCCGACAGTGGGGTTCGAACCCAGTATCTCCTGAATACTGGATACAGGCCGCACTTGAGTGACTGCAGCTATCGAGCTCGGTGCGAAATTACTAACTGGTTTGATAGATGGCAGTTCGGGTTTTCGAAAGGTTAATCCGGAGAGGCTCAACTTGTAGATTCCAACAAGATTGACAGTTATTTTAGATCCAGGAGGACCGAGCACGTTGGCCGTGTGATTAGGGTCGCGTAGCTATGAGCTTGCATTCGGTAGATGGTGGGTTCGGATCCCAACGTCGGCAGTCCTGAAGATGGTTTTACACGGTTTCTCATTTTTAGACCAGGCACATGCTGCGTCTGTACTTTAATTAAGACCACTTTCCCAATCCTAGCTCTTTCCCATCCATGCGTCGCTCGAAAACCTTCGATGTGTTAGTGCGGCATGTTAAAATAATGGACTGTATTCCTATTGACCTATCCAAGGCTTCTGAAAGGGTAGGTCATGTGAGTCTGCTGATGGAATTGCGCGATACTGGATTGGACAAATGAGTGGTTGAATGGGTGACTACATTTCTAGAAAACAAAACTCAGAGAATTAGAGTAAAGATGTATTATTGGACTTTTATGTCCTCTTATATGTATAAATGATATGGGTAAAAGATTGGAATCACAGACAAAGCTTTTTGCAGATGATGTTATACAGTGCATAAGTTACAGGATTGTAAGCGGCTGCAAAAAAGGAGCTCGATAGTGTTTTAAGACGGGTAGCAGACAATGGTATGGTGGTAAACGAGATGAAGTCAGTTATTTCATCACAAGGGAGAGTCCTCTCAGTTTTAATTACTGTGTTAATGGGGTGAAAGTACCTCATAGGGTCATTGCAAGTATTTAGGTCTTAATATAAGAAGAAATTTTTGTTTGGATAATAACATTAACGAGGTTTCAACATATTCAGATAACATACCACACTACCAACCACCACAAAAACACGCAATAGTGCTTACATCCCTCCATATAGGGTTATGTCAGGAAGGGCATCCGGCCATAAAACAGGGCCAACTCCACATGTGCGACGCAGTTCGCACTCGCGACCCCACAAGTGTGGGAAAAAGCGGTAGTAAAAGAAGAATAGCATTAACGAGGTTTTAAATAAAGGTAACAGATCTCTTGGTATGAGTATTAGGATATTTAGGGGTTGTAGTAAGGATGTAAAGGAGATGGCGTATACGTCTGTGGTAAGACCCCAATTAAAGCATTGTTCCGATGTATGGGAGCCACACCAGAATTACTTGATACGAGAACTCGAATGATCCAAAATAGAGCAGCACGATCTGTTCTGGGTGATTTCTGAAAAAGGAGCAGTTTTACGAAAATGACCTTCAGTGAAAATTTTACTGTTTACTTTGCCAACAAACATTATCCAGCTTTCAATTACTCCTCTTTACATGTGAAGCCTACTAACAAAATATGGCCGAGAGTGGTAGGGAATCCCAAAGTAGACCAACGGCCAGGAAGAGAACGAGGAGAAGAAGGATAAAAGAAGAAGAAGGATTGTATTTATTATTAAAATATAATTAATCTCTCAAATCCGACGAGCATCCACAACAAACATTATGTAAAGGTCCGATTTGCAACTTGGCTCGCCTACTGTAGGACTCTGGTAGAGAGGGTTACCGAAGGTTTAGTTAAATAGGGTTCCCTTACAAAAGAATGGAAAGCGTTGGTCTAATGTAACCTACTGCATAAAATGGTTGCATTAATATCTAGAGCACCGGGCTGAGTGGCTCAGACGGTTGAGACGCTGGCCTTCTGACCCCAACTTGGCAGGTTGTATCCTGGCTCAGTCCGGTGGTATTTGAAGGTGCTCAAAAATGTCAGCCTCGTGTCAGTAGATTTACTGGCACGTAAAAGAACACCTGTGGGACTAAATCCCGGCACCTCGGCGTCTCCGAAAACCGTTAAAAGTAGTTAGTGGGACGTAAAGCAAATAACATTAAATTATTAACATCTAGAGCAATGCCTACTAAAACCTACTGGCTACTGTGTCGGTCCGACGTAAAGCCACTAGCAAAAAAAAAAAAAAAAAAAAAAAAAAAAAAACCCTACTGGATAAAACGGCCTGGTAACTCAGAACCTACAGCACTCCTAACCCATGGGTTATAGACAATTGTAACTACTGCATAACATGACTAAGCTAACCGCTAGAAAACCCTTAGGCCTAGAAGACTAAGTTCGCCACGAAAATGTAATATCCGGTTGATAAACAAATTGGTCAATCATATTCTACCCATGTATTTAAATTAATATGGTATGAAGATCGTAGAGGTTGGTTGCCCATTTGTACTGCCTCTTAAAAACAATAATCACTACTATCATATGAAGATCGTAACGTTAAACGGCCGTCTGTCATAATTCTCTGAAATTTGATGAAATGTGACTTTCTGAAGACGTAATCTCAATTAGGTACCAGAATAAACTAATATATAAATAATAGGAATACATTATTAACGTTTTTCAACTACATTTATCAGACAGGAGTCATTATAAAACGATATGAATCCTACCGAAAACAAAATCGATATAATGTTTCGGCCTCTAGTTTGCTGCAGGGGAATGGGACTCCAATCACCAGTCGCTTCACCCTCCTCAAATCCTATTAACATCATCCGGATATTGAAGCGCGCCATTCTCTCAGTTCTAAAACACTGTGGATTTAATAATAAAATCTTCAGCATGTTACACTTCCCATCTGCTCTCTTATATCAGCGAAAGAAATGTTTACTTATCAAATAAAAGCACTGTTAAAAAAATCTCTTTTTTCTCTCTGCGACAGCACAACCGCCAGATGGACGCAGAGCGATATGTGGAATATATTACTATTTGACTAGTTATGGACTGGGATTATTTTATTCGCTGATCAGTTACGCTTCCTGTGAAATTCATATTAAAAAAGTAATTCATATTTCAAGGCTTAATACAATTAAAACTTTTCCACAGTGTCAGTGACGTTTAATGTCTGCATTGAAACAGTTATGGGTATACGGGTCCGCCTCTGTGGTGTAGTGGTTAGCGTGATTAGCTGCCACCCTCGGAGGCCCGGGTTCGATTCGCGGCTCTGCCATGAAATTTGAAAAGTGGTACGGGGGCTGGAACGGGGTCCGCTCAGCCTCGGGAGGTCAACTGAGTAGAGGTGGGTTCGATTCCCGCCTCAGCCATCCTGGAAGTGGTTTTCCGTGGTTTCCCACTTCTCCTCCAGGCAAATGCCCGGATGGTACCTAACTTAAGGCCACGGCCGCTTCCTTCCCTCTTCCTTGTCTATCCCTTCCAATCTTCCCATCCCCCACCAAGGCCCCTGTTCAGAATAGCAGGTGAGGCCGCCTGGGCGAGGTACTGGTCATTCTCCCCAGTTGTATCCACCGATCCAATATCTCATGCTCCAGGACACTGTCCTTGAGGCGGTAGAGGTGGGATCCCTCGCTGAGTCCGAGGGAAAAACCAACTCTGGAGGGTAAGAAGATTAATAAAGAAAGAAGGGGTATACGGTAGTGGTCTTAACAGACGCCAGAGTGTCAGAATTTAATCCTGCAGGAGTTATTCAACGTGCGAAGGATAACAACACGGAGTTTGAGCGCAATAAATAAATAAATACTAGCTGTTTGCCTAGAAGTTTGGTGAACCACGCCAAGGCTTTTGTAGCATATTTGACAGTTCTCCGTTCATAAATATCTAACATAGTTTGTAAATGTATGTTGTATTTCCATGCTATTTGTTTTATCCACTTAAGGGAGCAGTTGAATTAGCATTTTGGCAAACTGGCGCTGTGGTCGGCCCGGTGACAGCGATGTCAGATCTTGTGCTGGCCATGTGAGTAACAGCTGTCCACAAGCTGAATATGACACAAGATCTCTTTTCATATGATTGCGGCCAGATTATAGTTGCCAGACGTATGGGTAATTCCATATCCGAAGCCGTGCAGTCACTGTCCCCGTCGGCTATCTCTTAATGGTAAGAGGTCATAGACGGGCCTATACTAGACTTAACTAAAGTTGGCGTCTGACAGGTAAGGTTGGAGGGAGGAGCATTGCACGTGCCATTTCACGATGTTGCCACATTCCAGCATTCTTTTCTACATGCTCTTACCCCTCGCTTCCGGCTCACTTGTTCCCTCTTTCATTCTGACTGCTGTGATCTGCTGTAGACTACCTGGCCAGGTGGTGTCGTCCCATTTGCGATCACTCTTATACAAACAATCAGGTTCTTATCAGTGACAATGACAGGTTTGGCAACTCCCAGAAAGACGAGCTGCCCTGGAGTTTTATCTCCATGGCAACCGCAGTCGCCCCTCCCTCATTTCCATGGCAATCACACAGCCACTCCCTTTATCCCGCCCCGGCAGGCAGTAAAGGGACCTCCCTCTAAGAAATGTCACACGCCAACTCTTATTATTAGCAGTATAGAGCGAAGCAGATCACTAATGAATTCTATGCTGGACAACGAGAGGGGAGCAGCTATACAATCCAGAACCATCTGCTCGCAATAGGATACAGGATTCATCATCCCTCTACTCAACGCACAACACTGCATTTGGACTATCGAGGTATAAAAAAACGTTTGGCTGGTTAGATGAGTCGAGGTACCAGTTGATTCACGACGATGGCTGGGTAAGAGTGCGTCATTTACTTTAATCCATAGAAGATGTTTTTAGCTCGCTTAGTAAGATGCGAATTTGAAAGGTATTCCGGTAGCTTCAATTCGATGCGGAAAGGGCCAAGAAGGACATGAAAATGAAAGACTCTCTAGACCCCCAAGTTTAATACCGTCGGTGTCGGGATGGAACAAGCGTCTGCTAAGGGCGGTCAGTTAAGAGAGATAAAAGAGCTTGCCTGGCAGAATGAAAAGGGAGCAATGCCAGACTCAGCTAGGGACCCCTTGATCATTAACCAACTATTCCAATTCAAGTCCCCTTTTTTCGTCAGGCACAAGATACGGTGGACGTGTTCTACCACTGACATTTAGCGATGATGGTGGTTTTATCTGGTGATTGTTTTTTAAGGAAGTGAATTAAGATCACTGTCGAAATAAGGCCTCAGCCAAGGACTGTGAGAGAAACGGAGGGTGACCTAAGTACCAACGATTAGACTAAGCTTTTGACGATTGCAATGTAAAATGTAAAATGTTTATAACCAGACTAGGCCACATTCAAAGAGAGGATTGTGGTCACACACAGTTCATTCACTTCAAAAATTAGGTGAAAGGATATCGTAAATGGGAGCAAGGTAGCAAGGAAAGACTCCCTAGGATGCCATGATATCGCCGAATGGGAAGAATGAAAAATGATCAATAATAACATATAACTAACTAACCCACTAACAACAGAAACATCAATATTTTGAAATTTTACTAATAACGATAGGTCAGAAGGAAATGAAATAATTTGTAAATTCATAAGTATTTGCATTACGAATTTAAAAAGTAAACTGATGTACTGTAGGTTGTTAATCAAACTCATCATGACCTTCAACGAAACTTTTACCGTGTACTTTGCCAGCAAATATTCTCCAGGCTTCAGTTACTCCTCTTTACATGTGAAGCCTGCTACATAGCAAACTACTACCGAGAGTGGCAAGGAATCCCAAAGTTGACCAACGATTAGTTGGAATTATATACAGTAGCTTTGCTTTGACTAACTTGAGTTACGTTTGAGTGCTGAACCTTTGTGGCTTCCAATGGGTCAACTCACAGACAGAGCTTTGTACCAGTTACAGGTGTATTACAACTACAACTGGCAAATAACTCTGATATGAAAATCAAATATGGAAAACAAATACATTATATTAGCACATGCAATTATACTTCAGTATTTATCTTTATTTGAGAATGGAATGAAATAAATAATTGAAGAATAATGATAATGCACATATGTTTTTGTATCAATGTTATTATTTGATTTAGTTTAGTTCAAATACAATCTGTTTATTTTTGTGAATATGAAGCTCAATGTGGAATGGATCAATCCTATTCTGAGGATGACATTTGCAGTGCCAACCTAAATGTGAAATGTACAGTCACAAAAAAATCATATGGTACTGGAATTGTATAAGTTTCTCACAGGTTGACTTCTCTCAGAAACAATTCAACCTGGATATAATTTTTGTTGTGGGTAACCATAAGTTTTGGGAGGCGAATGATATTTTGATAATAATTAACATACATTTTTCTTCTCCTTCCCCTCCGTTCATCCAATTTATTGGGGTCGGCACTTGAGGAGGATTTCGTCCAGGTTTATGGCCTGGTTCCCTTCCTGACGCCAACCCTAGGTTGAGGGATACATTCACTATTGTGTGTTTCAGTGGTGGTTGATAGAGGGGTGTATTGTGTGTAGATGATGAGAAGTGTATTAAGAAGAAGACAAACATCCAGTCCCCGAGCCAGAGGAATTACCTACACGCATTTAAAATCTTCAGCCAGGTCGGTAATCGAATTCGGGGCCGTCTGAACTGAAGGCCTGTACGCGGACCACTCAGTCACGGAACAGATCATAATAATTCTGATAAAATGTTAAGTCTAGAATGTACAATGTTATGAGCTCATTCTACTATTTTTGATGGACTCTATTGCATTCCACAGACTCCGTCCTATCAAGTGTAATTATTATTCTTCACTTTTATGTGACTATATAATAGCCTACCAACTTTCTACTTATTACTGTTATGCATGCAGTAATGATGAATGGGATATCTAATAACTGATTTTCACAGGGGTTTTACTGCCAGCAGGTTATTTACGTCAGAATATGAAGAGATTACAACCGGACGGCCACTCGCTGAATGTTTAGCATCGCTAACCGTCAAATGCACCCCCTTCCGTTAGTAAGCCTCGTTTTCGAGCATATTGTAGCAGGCTAGTATTTGGTACACTAGCACTATAGTTGCTGTCAACATGTCGCCAATGGGTGCTGTGTTCAGCAACGGCGAATCTCATCTCATCAATCGGTTTACGCATTGGTGACCTCATTTCTTCACTTCATTAGTAACTGCATCCTTAATGAGATTTTTCCATCCTGAGCGGTCTGCATCTCTTCTTAAGATATTGTGAAGAGATAGACCAGTGATCTTCTTTGGTAGGTCTAACCATCTACTTGTTGTTTTGCCTTTTGGTCTGGTGCCTTCAATTTTGCCTTGCAGAATGGTCTTTTCTAAATTGGCTCCTTCTCTCCTCAAAATATATCCCAGGAACTGGAGGTAACTTTCACTAACGCGGAAAGATACACGTTTTGTGATGCTCAGTTTTTCTATAATTGAGGCATAATTTTAATCTATGGAGAATCTGGTCGAACGCAGCCGAAGCTCGCAGACGATTTGCGCAGGAGTTTCCAAATAGCCTTCTACGAGCATACCTATTCTGGATAGATTTACACCCCAGTGCTGAATCGATAGACCTCGGCAATCTTCGAGATTCGTACTGGCACCTTTTGAAACACAAACAATGAATCGCGTATGAATTGCGTATGCTTCGCGTATGCATCGCTGTGCGACATCTGGCGTACACTTTAAATACTAGTACTGTTGTTGTTTACACAGCAAAGCCAAACTACAGAATTCATGCTAGGAATAAGATTCGCATCGAGAAATGTTATATAATGTGTGTGTGACAAAGTTGTTGGCTTAAGATAATAACGGTTTAGGAACTTCATATCGATCGATCATATTATCGATTCAATTCAGATTTCCTTTCCATTCAGTTGGCAGCACTACCGGAACCGAGAGAGTTTCCTCCTTACTCCTCACCCCCGTACACAAATCTATCCAGAAAGAGTATGCCGATAATACACGTATTTCACCGAACAGAGTTGCAAGCGAGAACTAGTGTTCAGAGCGAACTGTCTTCTAGTATGTGCTAGGAAAAATCTGTTGGTTTCATTGATCTGTCTGAGTGTCAACCTTGGCTTTGACAATACAGCCAGTCCCTGTTATGAATGGTGTGAAAATGTTGCTTAGAGAGTCCGTTGGTGCGGGCATTTCAGTGGGATTCGTAGACGTGTGTAATAACAAATTACGGCTGGATGAGGAAAGCAATGGGAAATTACTTCATTCTTCATTTCCCTAGTACACCCCTTCGGAGCTATTGAGGACCCAATCAGCCTCCAGGCTGAGTCATCGTCTTACTATTCTACTGCTTCTTCCACACCATTGTGGAGTCACGACACGTTAACGTTGTCCTATTTTATGGCTACTGTAGATGCCCTTCCTGGCGCCAAATTTATGTGGAGGGATGTATTCACCAATACGCGTTTCTGTGGTATTTGGTAGTCTTATATGTTGTACGTGTGTCAAGATGGGAGTGTCGGAACAATCGCAAACACAAATAAGAGAAATGAACCAAAAGCACACACACACACACACACACACACACACACACACACACACACACACACACACACACACACACACAATCTGCCTGTACTTTTTGAATATTAATTTAAAACTTGGTTATTATACTACGCAGGACAAATAATGGCTTACGTCAGAAGTTCGGTTTCTCTTTCGTCTGATTTTTCTCTGTTTCTTACAGCATCACGGGAAAACGGATCAACAAATTTTCACGAAACACTGTATTTAATTTTCGGATAAGGATGAGTAAGAACTTAGCTGTATGTTGCCCAAAATATTCAGTTGAGGCTGCTTTCAAATGGAACCTAAAATATAATGCATAGGCAAGTATCCTTCCCACGCCATGTGATTTTTCAATTGAAAGTCCTAACCCTAATCGGCCTATAATCAAATCTTGGTCGTCCCGGTGGAAATCCAGCTGCTAAGTCACTGAACTAATCACGTCTTGTCCTCGAGGGTACCAAATACACAAATATTCTACCGCTAATCAGCGAAAAATTAGCGTGGAGTGTACTTCACCGTACGTAACAAGTCATCCTCACATCCGAATTATTCTATTGTAAATTAGTATACAGTTATAATCCTAGCTTATTGCCATTGCGTCTTGAGAGAGAAACCCGTTTCTAAAACTGTCTTTGGCATAGTTTGATAGGAAGTGGCTTCCAACCGAAAGGTGGAAAAGAAGGATCCCTTTCTGAGGTAGGAATATAATTTGTGACAAACTTGAGAGCGGATTGGCAAGTTAGGAATGAGTCGCTGTCGTTGATATTGTTACAGCATTATTTACGAACCATGGCGTTGGCGTTAGGGAGTGGGGGGGGGGGGGGGTTGCTTCGCTTGTAATCTTATTACCGAGCCGGAGCCGTCGGTCGGAGAAGTTAATACGATGTTCAAGATGAGGTTTTGTTATGGTCGTTTTGCAGGAAGTTATTGCACATAAAGTACTGTATTTGAAATACTTGAAGAATTCTTTTGCATATGGAGAGCACTCTGCCTTTACTAAATGATCCAATAGCTGATAGCGACAAAAAAAAAAAAAAAGGGACGAATCAGATGTTGTTAATGGAACCACGAATTATGGAAATATTTGAGTAATAATATTCAAAAGCTGGAAAAACCGACAATATTTAACAAAATATTTGATGGTAGGAAAATACCAAAATTTGGTAAGAACAAATAATTTGTCCCATATACAGAAGAAATGGATGTCTAATAACAATAATTATAGGAGCATTACTCTGTTGGACACGTTTAGCAAGATTTATGCTGGGATATTAGCAATGAGACTCATAAAATGGGCTCAGGATTACTCTGTACTACAGTGACTATATTAATACAGTGTGGTCGAGTCCGTGCGACCACCATATTCCACCCAGCCACTCCAACAGCTGTTTATCTCACTGCAAGGTTAGAGGCAAAAGCGAAGAACTTATGAATTAAAAAGAAACACACTGAACCTCGTAATTATAAAGCAATAACATCCAAGTTCCCTAATAGGATGACAGCATATTCTTTACACAGATTGCCTGAGCTTATAACTGATTTTACTGTAGGCTACATACCGTATACCAGGTGTATACGTAAGTTTTTGCCAGTTTTGTGGTAAAGGAAACACGCAATTTTCAAGGGAAATTCATTTTTTGTTTATTCAGAATATTGGCAATCGGCTTTTACATACTTCGCTCATCTTTCAGGCAAGTTATGAATACATTGTCAGAAAAACTGCTTTCCTATTGCGGCAAACCATTTGTCGAGACATTTTCCAACTTCCTCGAAATTGCTGAAGTACTGCTCTGCGAGCGCGTGCCCCATTGATGCGAAGAGGTGATAGTCAGATGGCACCAGGTCGGGGCAGTACGGCAGGTGTAGAAGGATGTCCCGTCCAAGCGATTTCAAGGTGTCTTTCACTGGTTCCTCTATGAGGCGACGCACTGTCGTGTAACAAAATCACTTTGCCATGTCTTCTTGCCCATTCTTGTTGTCTTTCGATCAATGCGTGATTTAAATTAATTATTTGTTGGCGATAGTGTTGTGCATTAACGGTTTCACTGGACTTTAAGAGTTCAAAATACACAATATCGCTCTGGTCCGACCAGACACAAAGCATGGTTATCTTGCCGAAGCGATTTGGCATTGATGTTGTAAGACTGACTTCGACAGCTGCCTCTGTGGATCAGTGGTAGAGTGTCGGCCTCCGGATCCCAAGATAGCGGGTTAAAACCCGGCAGAGGTAGTCGGATTTTTGAAGGGCGGAGAAAAGTCCATTCGACACTCCATGTCGTACGATGTCGGCATGTAAAAGATCTCTGGTGACACATTTGGTGTTTACCCGACAAAATTAATTAAATCTCAGCCATAGACGCCCAAGAGAGTTGCGCTTTACTCGGTCTGCCATCTAGTGGGCCTAGAGTAAAACGGAACGTCGAAATTGACGAGCAGACAGCCAGATGGCGTCAACTTGAAATGTCTGCACACGGTAGCTGAGGCCATACGATTATTATTATTATTATTATTATTATTATTATTATTATTATTATTATTATTATTATTATTATTATTATTATTATTATTATTATTATTATTATTACTGGCTTCGACAGGTGACAGCCATGATATTCTCCACTTCGGGTTTTCAAAATAAATCCAGTTTTCGTCACCCGTCACAATTCGGTACAGAAATAATTTTCTTTCGTGGCGTTGAAGCAGCATTTCACAAGTGACTTTGCGATTTTCCACTTGTCGTTCATTCAAATCGTGTGGGACCCTTTTACCGAGTTTATTGATCTACCCCATTGCTCGTTAATGTCTACTGATTGTTTCTTTGACACATTTACTGCTTGTGCAAATTTCTGTTGAGTTTGAGTTGGGTCATAATCCAGTAACGCCTGCAATTGCTCGTCTTCACACTGTTGTGGTCTACCAGAGCGCGCACTGTCTTTTCACAATGAAATCACCACGTTTAAATAGTCGAAACCATGTCTCACATGTTCTAATCATATAGAGCATGCTCACTATATGTTTCTACCAGCAAATGATGACTTCCTACAGCATTTTCCTTTTCGTTAAATAAGAAATGCAATGCGTGCCGCAAATATTCTTTTTCAGGCACTAACGTCGACATGATCACTGAATGATGCAACACATATGCTAGTGTTTGGCGGACTCACCTTGTGTGTGTTGGTAGGTTAATATCGGACGGACAAACTGACGTATGTGTCAAATTCATACGCTGCGTACTGTTCGCTGGCGCCATCTCTTAGTGAAACCGGAAAAAGGCTGGTATACAAAACTTACACGAGGAAATGTTTTATTTGTAATAGATGACAGTGGTAGTCCACGAGTTATTCGATGCCAGATAATGCTGAATGGAAAGAAGTCTCTCGGAAATCTGGCCTTCTTAATCATGAGATGATGACGTGGATGATTTTTTTTTTGCTAGGTGCTTTACGTCGCACCGACACAGATAGGTCTTGTGGCGACGATGGGACAGGGAAGGGCTAGGAGTGGGAAGGAAGCGGCCGTGGCCTTAATTAGGGTACAGCCCCAGCATTTGCCTGATGTGAAAATGGGAAACCACGGAAAACCATTTTTCGGGGCTGCCGACAGTGGGGTTCGAACCTACTATCTCCCGAATACTGGATACTGGCCGCACTTAAGCGACTGCAGCTATCGAGCTCGGTACATGGATGATTCACAGCGATTAAAATAGGTCAGTTGTTCTTTTATTACACAGGCGTTTCTGGTGTTAATTTCTTCAACATAGGCCTATACTGCATCATTCGTGAGACAGGTGACTTCTAAATGCGGTGACCGGATGGATTATCTTTAACCGCAGTTTGCTCCTATGCAAGTTTAGTTATTATGTATTATTCTATTCCTGCCCAAATCTTCTGTCAATCTCTCTCCCTTTATAACAGTGGTGGAATGTTTGTAGTCAACACTGAGGCGTGTGATTAATGTGGCATTTAAGATAAAAGTGATCTATGAAGGGTTGGGAGTGACAATATGAATGGAGTATCTCAAATTTGTGGGTGTGGCAAATTCTCCAATGAGTATTAAAAGTAAATACCCAGTGTTATTAATTGCTTGCATGTACATTCCATTTTGAGATATGCAGTCAATGTTAAGCAATTTCAACTGAAAATTTTCACAACATTTCCATTGATTTATCAGATTATTTTGTGTATTTCACAATATATGTAGTAGGTCAAAATAATTCTGGTTACCTTAGTGTATCAAACCAACTTAAATTACAGATGCGTGTTCATTCACAGATTTGCTGCAAAATACAGTTTTACTTCTTCTTCTCGATTCATATTTTAGCCAAAATACAATGTACCTCGTTATGAATGAGTTCAATAAATTATGACAGTCAGGTACTGGAACTGAAGAAATTTCGTTCTTGAGTTTAGATACCAAAATTGTTTTATGTCAATAGACTTTCTATGTTACTTCAATATATCAATACAGTCAGAAAAATTTATTCTATTTTTAACACAAACTGAAACGTGTTTATATTTGAATGAGGCAGGGTGCAACTTTCTATTGCAGGCTCGTTTGGTGAAGCAGATGTTGAGTTAGGAATTAAAGCATTCTCTTCCCACCTATCACTACAATGTCTGATGAATTAGAAGATGCTGTATTTTCCTATTTTCCTGCGTATTTCTTAGTTTTTGAACTGCATGCCATACGAGTGATAGGAAGCATCCTTCTTTTCTAAGGCTCTCTGTGCGAGAAAATTGTGGGAATGGCATTACATTTTAAAACAGTTTCAACATCTTCTCGCACTTTTTCACAAACATGCGGCTCAAAGTGTGCGTAGTGAAATAAAATAACATGCCGGTCATTCCAACAAATAATATAGTGGGTATTTAGATTACCTTTAAAAAATAAGTATCATGGACTTATTTCACATAGATATGATACGTCAGTAGGAGAACACCACATTTAACCATGGCATCCCATAGATTCCTTCGAATTGGATCCCTGGTAAACACCTTCACGATAAATTATTTCTTCGGCCTTTAGTACAGACGAATGCACAACGACGCGCCATTTTCACTTACTCTGCGAATTATGGCCATTAAAACAACGTGTTTACAATGCAGTGCTAGGGAGAAATATGGTGGACACAAACCTGCTCCAGGCGCGGCCAATCAGAAATCGAATCGACTTGGCTGCACTGTATCAATACACCGTAGTCATTGTACTCTGTACTATCGGTGTACCAGTCCGGCTTCAGGAAAGAATTAAACTTCAGAAAACTTGTTTGTAATTAAAACAAGTAAGGATAAATAGTTAAATAGAAAAGATCGTAAATTATATATTACAGCTATTGATTCCGTCAGGAGTCGGGCGATCGCTACAAAACTAGCTGGATTAGGGGATTAAAATAACATTATTAATGCCATAGGATAACTGTATTCAGAAGTAAAATGCACGTTCAACCTAAAGAAAGACTTAACAGTAAGGAGACATTCACTCACATATCGGATTGAAACAAGGTTGCAAAACTATCACTTACATTGTTCACTCATTTTACTGTTGGAATATAAATGGCAGGAGAATATGATAAGCCTATGTCTTAACAATAAAGAAATTCCTGGCCTGGATTTCTCAGATTAATTCTGTTTCCTCTAACATCAGTTGATATGCAAATCAGCATCACAAAAAATACAGAGTATTTTAGGAAGTGGAATTTAAAAATTAACGTTAAGAAAACACAACACATTGAAATAGCGGACTGCAGAAGCGATTTTTGGAAAAGAAAAATTGTCCATTGCTACAGATACAGATTAACCCTTCAACATTCCTTCTCCCTCTGCAGCACCGTACTATCCGATGTCTGCAATCATGTCACCCTTCCTTCCCCTACGATAGATAAATCTTAATACTTGAATAGTCGAATAATGACTGTGGCCCACCAGTCAGGTCCAGGTGACCTTTCTGGTGGTACTAATAATAATGGTATGATCTAAGCCAGGCATGTCAAGATCAAGTGCATGACAGGCGCGCTGCGTTCATAGGTTTTTATTCCTGTGCGGCATCGGCTGGACCACGCTGACTCGAGTGGAGAAATTCGAAGGAGATTCGTTAGTGGGATACAGTATTCTTTCCTTCATTGCGAACGAAGTGCGCTACCTCTAAATGAGAGCTGTCATTCACCAATACCATTAATAAGACACCGTAAGTTGTTAATTTTCATGATTTTTCTTCAAGTCGCTTTACGTTGCACCGATACAGGTAGATAGGTCTTATGGCAACGATGGGATAGGAAATACCTATGAGTGGGAAGGAAGCGGCCGCAGCTCTAGCATTGCCTGGTGCGAAAATGGGAAACCATGGAAAACCATCTTAATGACTGCCGACAGAGTATGAGTATTCTAGTTGACAAAACAAAGGTGTGTTGAAATAACTTAAAAACATTCCGATGAGCACTTCCCTACATCTTGGCCATTGTGGTTTCGCATCCTCCGAAAAATAAAAATTAAGTTGCCTGATAGCTACCCATTTATGTTCACTGATTTCCTGAGCCCTGTTGACGTTTGCTGGCAATAATTCCGTCAATTTCAGGCTTGATGGTGCTGGCGGCCACTATTTTCAATACTACTACATTGGGATGTAGGCCTATGTCTGTTACCTGAGATCGGAATCGAGATTTGGTGATCTTCATCCTGGAAAAGAACTGTTCATCTGTAAGTACTTCAAAAGATTGACAGGGTTCTGGTAAAAAGAAAAAGCCGGCATTTGTAACTTTAACTATCGTTGTTTGGACATTACTGTTTCGTGTTCTCTTAAAAAAAAACGACGTCACTTAAGTACTTAAGTACTCTTATAACCAGTAGGCTAATACCAATGACACAGCTCCTAATGACGCCTAAATTTAAATTTTGCAGACGCCATCCTTTTTTTATTCATCTATTTAATTGACCTTTTGTTGGAACAACATTTGGTCGTCCTCCAAGTACAAGGAACACTCACAGCACACATACAAAAATATACTGTGAATAGTCAGTGCAAAGTATATGTAGGAATGAAAACCAAATCGTCCACAGTCTTCAAGTAGAGAACACTACACTAAATCTCTCTTCTGGGAGAAAAGGGGGAGAGCAAACGAAAGACAAAACATTACAAAACACTGGCAACTATGCGAAGAGCACAAAGTCGAATTCGTACTTCCGCAGTTCTCAAAAAGTCCATCACAGCATTGAGAACTAAATTGTTTTCTCCGTGAAAAACCAACGCATCGGTCGCCTACGGGAGTCAAATCAAAATACCTGCACTTGGCGAGCCGAACGCGTTCTGGGATCTCCTGGCACTAGAAGCCATGCGCCATTTCATTTCATACCAACGCATCGCTGGTCGGGAACGGCACTTGTAGATCAGATAGTTCAGATAAAAAGCGGCTTCGAAAAGCATCATAAAGGCCACACTTAAACAAAATGTGGTCGAGATCTCCATCCTCCGCATACTGACATCGACAGCACGGTGAAGCCGAAATTCCTATTCAATGGAGATGTGAAGGGAATGGTCCATGATTGAGCCTCATTCGTGTTACCGAAACCCTTAGACCTCGCGACTTATGAAACTTATAATACCATCGCTTAGGAAGGATGTGGAGTTGTACGAGAGCATAAGCTCTCCCTTTATGCAGCTGAGATGTTTCCCATTCCGTAGACCATTTGTGACGAATTTGTTCTCGAATAGTAGGAATAAAATCAATCCATAGGAGTTGCAGCGCTGTAAGTAGCCCATGCGATGCACCACGTTTGGCCAGTACGTCAGCTTTTTCATTGCCAAAATTTCCACTATGTCCTTTGACCCAATGAAGTGCTGTGGAGCAACCTGAAGAGTAGATGTTATAAGCTCGCTCCGCAATTTCATACAAGTAACCATGAGTTTGGAGATTCCACAGGAGATTTTGTAATTTCTTCATAACACTTTGGGAGTTCGTAATGATGAGAGCGGAATCGAATCGCTTGTTTTGACAAAAACAAAGTGAAGCAAATATAGCTAAAATCTCCGCTGTATAAATAGAGGTTTCTGGAGGTAGTTAGAAGCTACCACATTTTCCCGTTTGTTGGCAGTAATATGCGTATCCCACCAAGCCTTCAAAATTGGAACCATCCGTGAAGATATAAGTACTATTGGGCCACATGGAGCAAATCAGAGTCGGAATGTAGTTCTGTGTATGAGCTTCTGTGGCGAGATATCTAGGTAGACAGTATATCGGCAGTCGATGTGAAGAACACTAAAAGCTGCCTTCAAATTCGGGCATGGTTCGTGTTTTGAGAGTTAGTGAGAACATCGTTTTCAGTTCGCTGTAGAAGCGTAACAGAAGCTGTGGCTTGTATCGTGAGCGTCGTCCATGTCTCTCCTTGATAAAGGTCAATCGTTGAAGGGCAATAAGAATGGGATGCTGTGAAATAGCAGAACGTTGTAACAGAAATTACTTGCCTATCATTTATCGGCGCATTTTCAAAGATAATTCTCCAGCTTCTATTAAGTAGGCATCTGTTGGTGTGGATCTCATAGCACCCAAACAGATGCGGATCGTTCGAAATTTTATGGTGTCCAGTATCTTCGTGAGCATACCCATACAAAACTCCCATAATCGATCATGGAGTGTATCATATAACGTTACAGAGTCCAAAATATAACAGGATCAGCTTCCCACCAGGTACGGGTCACAAAGCGGAGAATATTAATAGCTCGTTCAATTTCGGAAGAATGTGACCAATATGGCAACTCCAAATTAGTAGACTATCAAAGTGCATACCCGATAGGCGTAATTATGATTTCACTGGAAATGTGAATGATCCTAAATGGATATCATCAAGCTGAGGTAAGGTCCTCTTCCGGGTAAATTTCACCACAGTAGATTTCGATGGAGACAATTCAAGACCATTATTATGCAACCATTTTGCCAGATCGCAGGCCACATAATGTAAACGAAGAAATGTAATCTCGAAGCTAAAGGAAGTACTGTAAATACACACATCGTCTGCGTATTCTAAAACGTGAATGGAGGGGCTGAACAGATGCTCAAGATCAGCAGTATAAATTGTATACAAAAGCGGGCTGAGTACAACGTCCTGTGGGAGAACTTTACACACGCGACGAGGGCCATGTAAACGACTGTGTCCATCTCGTACGTAGATATATAACGCCATCCATTTTACACACTAAGCACTGAGCTTCTCCATCATGTTTCCGACTTAGGAAACAGTGAGACTATTCCGCGTCAAATCTACGTAACTTTTCCTCTTACCACTCTCGTCTTGCATCGTCCTTTTGTTTCACGTAGCACAAAGCGATCTGGTTTATTCATCCCTGCTGTGAGCGAACATACTATCAGTTCAACTCCCCTCCCTCCCGCCTAGAGAGGATAAGTTCTGCCGCACGCGTGCGAGGTCATTTCTAAGCCGTGCGAAGTCTTACTGCGGACACTGCCCGATCTAAGCTATCGTGAGCGGGCAATGTGATTTCACGTCAGTTTCAACGTTCCGTTTTAATCTGCCAGATGGTGGAGAAATGTATCTCTGTTGGGCGATCTATGACTGAATTAATTTTATCGGGTGAACACCAACTGTGTCACCAGAGATCATTTACGTGCCACCCTCGTTCGACATGGAGTGCCGAAGGAACTACTTTCTTCCCTTCGAAAATCCGACTAGCTCTACAGGGTCTGAACAAGCGATCGTGGGATCTGGAAACCAACACTCCTCCACTGGAGGTAAGTACCATTTATTATTAATTTTCTTCAAAATAAGTCTGCAGTATAAACAGTGGATGGTTGGTTAACGGAGAAAACTCTGTAATAAATACATCGGCTAGTGTAATACTAAGTGAACGGCAATGAGCGTCTTCGGTGCTTTAGAACTGTAAACGCATGTCATGAGCCATCTCTGTCCCATTTGAACCGGCCCCCGCTGAAAACCTGCCAGACTAAATATGACTTTTTGTTAAGAATCATTCCGAGATGAATACTCCTTTGTAGCTAGGATATGTTCATACAAACTGTATACAAACTCTACAAAACGTCTTTTATACAGTTCAAAAGCATGTGCCCTGCACAAAGTCGCGCCATCATTAAACTTTAATACACCAAAGGCTCGTCCAACACACACTGTTTGGTTTGAAGATATTCTGTGACCCGTTATTACACGCTGCAAAAAGGATTTTGACATTTAAATTTTACCATCCACTTTTACATAATGATAATGCATTGTTTTATAAATACTAGAACTGAATCCCGCCTTGAAGATATTTCTCATTTTTGTTCATTTTTCGAACAATACATTCGTAATATGTTATTGTTGTGTGTATTTTCTGTTACCGGGCGAGTTGGGCGTGAAGTTAGGGGCACGAAGCTGCGAACTTCCATCTGGGAGATACCGGGTTCGAACCCCACTGTTGCATCCCTGCAGATGGTTTTCCGTGGTTTCCCATGTTCACACAAGGCAAATGCAGGTTCTGTACCTTAAGTAAGGCCTCCGCCGCTTCTTTCCAACTCCTAGCATCGTCGTCATAAGACCTATCTGTGTCGGTGCAACGTAAAGCCAATTGTAAAAAAATGTTTTCTATCAATTATTGTTACACACATTGGCAATTAAGTTGGATCTATGTAAAAACTTGTTTTATCCCGATTAATCTTATCAGTGCCTACAGGGCATTCATATAATTCGAACTCATCTTGGATCTTCAGATTCCGTTCCCAACTTGTCGACGAAATGTTAAGCAAATATTGTTGCTTGTCTTAAATTTTTTCCATCTGTATTTATTTCTTGATGAAGTTAGAAACATAGTATAAAGTCAGTCAGGTAAGGTGTTTACCTCAAGTAACTTATAAACAGGTAAAGTCGGTTTTATGTTTAGTAATGTTACAAAATGGCTCATAATCGAACTTGAAGTACTTTTTCAGAGTGACAATATCTGCTGAGGTAACGGTACTAACTTTTTTGTGCCAGCAATGCAGATTAGAGTAATGGACATAATACATTCAGAGGTGCGATTATTTTCAAAATCCTACAGGTAGTCCTCGAGAATGTGTTCAAATATGCTTCAATCGCCAGCCATGGACTGCATTATTCGAGTGAATACTAACGAAGTTGCCAGAGGAGTGCGACAGGTTTCGACAGCCGGCAAAATTCCTATCCTCGCTGCTAGATGGGGGATTCATTCATTCCATTCCTGACTCGGTCGAAAGACTGGAAATAAGTTGAGGATTTCATTTTCATTAACAATGTTGGCAAGGTACAGGCTACGTACTGTATGTATCCGGAGCCCCTTGACCCGTTGATATACAGGGACCCGTCACCTTGTGTCTCCTAGGTATTACCTCTACTGTGCACATAAATATACTATGAAAACTTGCGTGGTTTAAAACTATTAATTTTTTCGTAGATAACAGGTAGGTATGAAATGGCGTATGGATTCTAATGACGGCAGTGTCCGTGGACATGTTCGGCTCGCCAAGTGGAGGTCCTTTTTATTTAACGCCCATAGGAGATCTGCGCGTCATGACAGGGATGATGATGGGGCCGACACATAAACCCAGCCCCCGTGCCAGCAGAATTAACCAATGATGGTTAAACTTTCCAACCCTGCCGCGAATCAAACCCGGGACCCCTGTGACTAAAGGCCAGCATGTTAACCATTTAGCCATGGGGCCGGACAGATAACAGGTAAAGGTGTGCGACGGTTTCTAAGTGACAACTTTATTATTCTGACTTGTACGTCAACCACTGTCCCCTCATTACTATGTAATTTTCTGTTTACTCACGTTGTGTGTTTACCGAATAGGTAGAAATTTTATTTCATCTCAAACAATCGGTAACATTGGTTAAATGTCACGTTTTAAATTAGTTGTACACTGTATATCTGCAAAATAGGTCAAAATTATACTTAAATTTATTTTTTCAAATAACCACGAAATATCACAGTTTGTAAACAAATTATAAATGAGTAAATAACATAGTGGAGCGTAACCTGAGAAAAGTTGGATTTAAAAACTCCATTTTCCCAAATTCTATTTTCTATTATCCAAAATATGGTACACTTAATGAATTTCCATATGATCAAGTGGATCACCTGTGAAATTTTGTAATAAAAGATAGGGTGATCAAGTACTTCATCTATATTACATAAGCCCCTACAGTATGACCACTAAGCAGCTGTTGTTACAGTGAAATGCGAGTTTGAACTTCCGTGGAGATTTCGTACGGTAAATCTCAGTCTCGTCCAGTAGTGTAGACTGTGCCGTCTTTAAATGGATCCTTTCTTGACCGTTATGATTTTTTTAAATACTAATAATAATACTTTTAAGTATTACTTTTAAATTTGCTTTATGTCACACCGACACAGATAGGCCTTACGGTGACGATGGGATAGGAAAGGGCTTGGAGTTGAAAGGGAGCGGCCGTAACATTAATTAAGGTACAGCCCCATTATTTGCCTGGTGTGAAAATGAGAAACCACGTGAAACTATCTTCAGGGCTGCCGACAGTGGTGTTCGAACCCAGTATCTTCCGGATGCAAGCTCACAGCTGCGCTTCCCTAATCGCACGGTCAACTCGCCCGGTAATAATAATAATAATAATAATAATAATAATAAAAATAATAATAATAATAATAATAATAATAATAATAATAATAATACAGGATTATAACAAATGATTGAAGTGATTTCATAAACTCACTGTAGCTCCATGCATTGACATATGCTCATGAAACTCAAGAGTCATGTAAAAAAAACTAAAACAAATTTGGTCTGCTGATGTCGGACTTCATATTTCTGCCACGAGAGCGCAGCAACAGTGAGACAAGATGGCGACAGGAGCCGAGAAAGCGTTTGTTGTGCTTGAAATACATTCACATCGATCTGTCATAACAGTGCAACGACACTTCAGCACGAAGTACCACGAAGATCCACCAACTGCTAACTCCATTCGGCGATGGTATGTACAGTGTAAAGCTTCAGGGTGCCTCTGTAAGGGGAAATCAACGGGTCGGCCTGCAGTGTTTGAAGAAACAGTTAATCGCGTGCGGGCAAGTTTCATGCGTAGTCCACAGAAGTCGACGGAGAGAGCTGAACATATCACAGCCGACCGTTTGGAAAATCTTACGGAAACGACTATAGCAGAAGCCTTAGCGCTTACAATTGCTACAAGCCCTGACTCCCGATGACAAAGTCCAACGCCTCGAATTTTCGGCACGGTTGCAACAGTGTATGGAAGAGGATGAGTTTAGTACGAAACTTGTCTTCAGTGATGAAGCAACATTTTTTGTTAATGAACAGACACAATGTGCGAATATGCGGGGTAGAGAACCCCAGGCCGAGAAAGCGTTTGTTGTGCTTGAAATACATTCACATCGATCTGTCATAACAGTGCAACGACACTTCAGGACGAAGTACCACGAAGATCCACCAACTGCTAACTCCATTCGGCAGCACATTCGAAATTCACCAAAAGTTAATGTGCTTTGTGCAATCTCACGGTTTGTACTGTACGGCCTCTTTTTCTTCTGCAAAAAATCCGTTACAGGACACGTGTATCTGGACATGCTGGAAAATTAGCTCATGCCGCAACTGGAGGACAGCGCGGACTTCATTTTCCAACAGGATGGTGTTCCACCCCACTTCCATGATGATGTTCGTCAATTCCTAAACAGGAGATTGCCAAACCGATGGATCGGTCGTGGTGGAGCTGATGATCAGCAATTAATGCCATGGCCTCCACGCTCTCCTGACCTAACTCCATGCAATTTCTTTGTGTGCGGTTACCGTGAAAGATTCAGTGTTTACACCTCCTCTCCGAACAAACCTCCCAGAACTGGGAGCTCACATCAACCGTGCTTTCGAATCCATTGACAGGGACATGCTGCGCCGAGTGTGGGACGAACTTGATTATAGGCTTGATGTCTGCAGAATCGCTAAAGGAGCACATATAGAACATTTGTAAACGTCAAAAAAATCTTTTTGAATTTGTCTACGTGTGTTAGTTATTGTAGAGTTTTGGAATCGCTCAAATCATTTGTGATAACCGTGTTATAATAATAATAATAATAATAATAATAATAATAATAATAATAATAATAATAATAATAATAATAATAATTTTCAGCTCCTTGACTGAATTTACAACGTAGTAACCTTCGGTTTAGGGGGCCATGGGTTCTATTTCCGTCCGGGTTGGGGATTATAACCATATATCACACTACCAACCAATGCATCTGGAAGGGCAACGGGAAGTAAAAGAGGGGCAGATCTATCGGACCAGATCGTCATATGTGCCCAGACGAAGTAATTGGAAAATTGTACAGTAGTAGTAGCAGCAGTACTTTTTTTTGCTAGTTGTTTTACTAGCACCGACACAGATAGGTCTTACGGCGACGATGGGAGAGGAAAGGGCTAGGAGTGGGAAGGAAGCGGCTGTGGCCTTAATTAAGGTACAGCCCCAGCATTTGCCTGGTGTGAAAATGGGAAACCACGGAAAACCATTTTCAGGGCTGCCGACAGTGGGGTTCGAACCTACTATCTCCCGAGTACTGGATACTGGCCGCACTTAAGCGACTTCAGCTATCGAGCTCGGTAGTAGTAGTAGTACTAGTAGTGAGATTTTCATTGAATACATGACAGTGGAGACATGTCCGATAGCATACACTGTTTCTTACACGGGCTGGTTGATTTCATTTTTACAAAATTCAAACTACGGTACACTACAAATTTCATACAGCCAACGAATACCGATTTTAGCAACGAAGCAGGAGAAGTGGTAGAGGAATACTGAGCATTATAGCCGAGTTGCAAGGTCACTGGCTTATTTTAATTCTTTTCCATCTACACCGACACAGATAGGTTTGTAACGTGCTCCTGCCATAACCTTTGTATCTTCGTTTCTACGAGTTTCTGGAATAATCTTCGCATCTACGTCTCTACATGGTCCGACAATATGTTCGTATCTACGCTTCTACTGGAGGATCATTTACTTTCTACCTTTATTATTCTGACCTGCTTTTGCCATCTACGCTTCTACGGATTAATGGTTTAATCTTATTTTGTGCTCACCCGTCTCTCCGCTCCTGTAACTCACTGCATACTGACTGTCGCTCTGTCTCGAAATACTAGTCTTCGCTTCCTTGCGTGTATATAATGCACAGCCTCGCTCGTCTAACCAGCCTGGCATTGACTTCTGTACAGTGTGTGTGTGTGTGTGTGGAGAGGCCACTGACCTCGTGCGGCTTGCCGTGCGATGCGAATTTCTATTCCGTCCAACTGGAAACACAATATCGTTGGATCTGGGTGAGCTAAAAATGCTAATTATTGGAACTCTAAGCTAAGTCCTTCAGGCGTGCTGGCTGTTTATTCACTCTAGTTATTGAAGGCCTTTATCTGTGCCTTAACTTTTACTATTTTCTCCTGATTTAAATGTTTACGTCATGAAAAGTTTTAATGTGGACCAAGGGTGACCAACGTCGACATAATTTACTCAAGCATTCAAACGAGGACAGTAACGGGTGGATGAACTCTCTCAAGCTTGCGCAGTCGGATTCCTACTTTATTTTCATCTGTTATCCTTGCTATTATTGTCTTCCTTTTGCCCTTCCCTCCTTCTTTCATTTAGATTGTTAGACTTTTGTAAACACCCTGGAGGTGTTCTATTTAGATTGTGGACAAATATTATTGATGTCATGGTAAAATGTTGTTCTATGAAAAGTTTATGTCTGTTTCCCTGAAAGGAATGTTATATGACATGATAATGTGTGAACTATTTTTAAAATTGAAAGTAATCCTGGCTAGTGTTTCTTTTCACTCCCCTCTTATTAGTGAGTTGTCGAACTTTGTTTCTCTTTAATGATAGTAGGAATTGTATTAGCGATCTCCATCTCCATCCATGTTTATCTCGGGCCTTTTTAGATCCTGTATTAATCTGTGTGTACTGTGCAAGCTTATTTATTTAATACAGTTGTTTATCTGAGCTATCGAATGGTGGTCCTTTTTATTTTGTTGGGTACCTACCACGGAAATATCTCTCTCTATCCCCCAGCGTTGCTTCCTGTCACTCTACTCGTTTTCTGTATTGGATACATAAAATGTGGATGCGATCAAGCTTGTTAGAAGAATTGGTGGTATATTATTACCATTTGCTTTTGAATCGTCCTGTTTTCCTAAGAGCGGTGATGAAAATACACTATGCAGAATTAACTTATGTTGTAAAATTCTTCGCCACAGGTTTCATGGTGACGATAGGATAGAAAATGGCTAGGAATGGGAAGGAAGCGACTCTGGCCTTAATTAAAGTACAGCCTGGTGTGAAAATGGGAAACCAAGAAAAACCATTTTCTGGGCTGTCGTCAGTGGGGTTCGAACCCACTATCTCCCGTATGCAAGCTGATAGCTACGTGATCCAAACCGCGCAGTCACTTGTTCTGTACTGGTTTCTTACCAACGAGATCGTGGTTTGAATCTCAGCTAATGAACAAGGGATTTTTGACATCTCTGTAGTTCCGATATCAAGTAAAACACTACAAGTCCCGAGTCACGTAAAACTACAAGTTCGTTTGTCACTTTAATACGGGAAGAGAGGGAGAAAGAAAGAAAGGAGAAAGAATGAAATGAAAAAAATAGAAACAAAGAGAAAGAGCGGGAAGTGACTGGGAACATTGATTAATTCCAATTAAGGCAGAGGAATTGAGCGAAATAAGACCAAGTGTTCCTGCTGTGGCAAAGTGAATTCATTTCTAAAGCGGCAAGTCATTTACTCTATTACTTGCTGTAAGAAAAAGAGGGTTCTGTGGCTAGCCCGAATTAACCCAGTAAGTCACAGTTAGGTTGCTGACCTATGGATTTTTCACTTCTAGACGATTTATTCATTACAGTCTGAGCACATTTATAAGGAGACCCATCCTTTTTTCTAACTTTATGTTGCTGTCGTTTAGGTGTTAATTACGTTGTGGTTACCAATCGTTTGCATTCATGAAGTTCCTGAATTTTTTGTTACTTTTCCAGTTCATGTGTGAGTACGGTGTGATTGTGTGTTGTAATATAATGCGGTTATTTTTCAAGTTGCTTTACGTCGCACTAACACAGATAGGTCTTATGACGACGATAGGACAGGCAAGGGCTAGGTGTGGGTAGAAAGTGGCCGTGACCTGGGCTAGGTGTGGGTATAAAGTGGCCGTGACCTTAACTAAGGTTTGCCTGGTGTGAAAATGGGAAACCACGGAAAACCACCTTGAGCTGCCGACAGTGGGCTTCGAACGCACTATCTCCCAAATGAAAGCTCATAGCTGCGCGACACTAACAACACGGCCAACTCGCTCGGTCTAAATAAAGGTTAAAACGTGGGGATCATTTGAGCGCTCTTGTCAAACTGAAGAGACTTACAATTTAAATTATAGATGAATGGTAACGTTTTGAAACGTATTCTACATTAAGTTCCATTTTCTCGTCACTGGAGTGAGATTGGAAAATGTACACATGTTGCGGCGATTGGAATTCGAAGTTTGGACATCATTCTTATAATAATACTAATAATAATAATAATAATAATAATAATAATAATAATAATAATAATAATAATAATATGCCTGGCTTCATAGCTCAGATGGTAGAGCAATCACCTTCTGAGTTCAAGCTGGCCGACTCAATCCTGGCTGAGGCCGGTGGTGTATCAAGGTGCTCGAACATGACAGCCCTATGTTGGCAGATTTATTAGCACGTACTGTAAAATAACTTCTGTGGGACAAACTTCCAGCACCTCGGCGTCTCCAAAAACAGTATGAGAGATTATCTGGACGTGAAACAAATATAATCTTTAATAATAATAATAATAATAATAATAATAATAATAATAATAATAATAATAATGTAGTCAAGCTGAGTGACTCAAACAATAGAGCACCGGCCCTTTGATTCCAAGTTAACAGTTTAGTTTCCTGCTCAGTCGGGTGGTTGAGAACACTATTATTCATTACTAGCAATTATCCGCGACTTCGCTCGCGCGGAATTCGCAATTAGATAAAATAATCGTTCCTCTATACTTCTTGTTTCCGAATTTGGCCGCCTATGGACCGCATTGAACTTAAGGCTTTCTCTCCTTCTTCTTCATCTTCTCCTCCCAGAACCTCTTCATTCTTTCACTTCTGATCTTCCTTTCTTTCTCAGATATGACCAGTTTGGGTCTACATTTTGGTGGTTTCTCCTGGAATGTTTTGATGCTGTCCACTCGACTTCTAAATTCTTTTCTGTTGTGAACCATATCCACTGTAGGTCCACTTTCTATTGCATCTCTTTTTACCTCTTCTACCCACTTCGGCGAAGCTTTCAGTCCAGTGATGTACTTGAATATTCTCTTAGTTAGCCGTTTCTCATCCATTCTTTCTAGATGCCCATAGAATTTTAGCCTTCGCTTTCGCATGGTGACAGTGATTTTTTTCGGTGTATTTATGGAGGTCATCATTTTTCCTATTCCTCCACTCCCCATCAGCATTTGTCTGTGGTCCTAAAATTTTCCTTAAGATTCTCCTTTCCTGTTTTTCGAGATCTTGAAGCTCACCCTTTTTATTCATTGTCAGGCTCTCTGAAGTGTAGAGACCCTCTGGCTTTACCACTGAGCTGTAGTGTCTAAGTTTCGCCTCGTAAGATATTGCTCTTTTGTTGTATCTGTTCAGGGTTAACCTCTAAGCCAATTCTAGTTTTCTAATTCTTGCCCTAATCGCCTCTTTATCCAATCCATTAGGTTCTATCCATTCCCCTAGATATTTAAATTTCTCAGTTCTTTTTACAGTCCCATGCTTCACTTCTAAGTGTCTCTCCCCTTGATGTCCATATTCCATGTATTCCGTCTTCTCAAATAACACTTTGAGACCCGTTTTCTCAGCGATCTCATGTAGAGTATTCAGCATAATTTGGGCATTTTCTCGGTTGTGAGCCAAGAGTGCAAGATCATCCGCGAAAGCCAAACACTTAATTTCTAAGTTCTGTCCTTTCCTCCCTAAATGTATTCCCTTTATTCCTTTCACTTCCAAGGCTTTTTCCCATGTTCTAATGATTTTTTCTAGAACAATGTTAAAGGGAATTGGTGATAGGCAGTCCCCTTGTCTGACTCCTGTTTTTATTTCAAATGGTTCAGAAATTTCACCGAAGAATTTGACTTTTGAGAAAGTTTCTGTCAGGGTTTGTTTTATTAACATTCTTGTTTTCCTGTCAATTCCGAATTCCTCTAGGACGTTAAATAGAGTCTGCCTGTCAATTGAATCATATGCTTTCTTAAAATCAACAAATATTACCACGGTGTTCTGGCTTCTTAAAGCTCTTATTCTGGGAATGCTCTTCAGGTTAAATATTTGTTCTGCGCATGATCTTCCTTTTCGAAAACCAGCTTGGTACTCACCAATGAGATGGTCTGCTTGTTCTTGAACTCTTCTCAATAGTACTTCAGAGAGTATCTTATATGTTATTGGGAGTAAAGAGATTCCTCTATAGTTATGGATGTTCGTCCGGAGACTTTTCTTGTCAAGTGGGTGTATAAGAGCACACTTCCAATCACTGGGGATCTTTTCATCTCTCCAGATTTCTCCTATGACGGCGTGGATTGCTTTTGCTGCAGTTTCTCCTCCGAACTTCCACATTTCTGCAATAATTCCATCTTCACCTGGTGCTTTGTTGTTTTTAAGCTCATTTATTATTTCTTTGATCTCTTCTAGACTCGGTGGCTTGGAATCTTGGTTATCCTGAGATAGATTTTTCGTATCCAATCTATACTGTACTAAGACATTTTCTTAAAATCCCTAAAGTATTAAAACTCACCGTAAAATTGAGTTTCATTTAACCCAGAAACTCTTTGTAAATCACGTTCAGTAGTATTGCCTTTTGGGGCTAAGATGATCATGCGGCATAGAACTGTACAGTATATATGAGAAACAGTCTTTGCTCAAGTTGAAAAAAAAGTTTCTCTGTGTTTAAAGGAGATTCCAAATACCTATTTCCACATCTGTAACATCTTCAGGTTTTGAGATATAAGTATCCCCATAAAAACAATCCAACCCATTTATCAGTCCTTCCCCACCGTTCCACCACCACCTAAGAGGATGTTCCGAAAAATAAAAATACATGTTTCTTTATTTTTAAAGTACATTACAAGTACCAATTTTCACATCTGACACATTTTCAATTTTTGAAATATGAGTATCCTCATAAAAATATTCAACTATTTTTTCACTTCTTTTCACCCCCATTAGCCTAAGTACCTGTTCCGAAAACAAACAAAAATACGCTTTCCTATACTTTTAAAGGACTTTCCAAATACCAAGTTTCACGTGTGTAACATGTTAATTTTGACACATACTGTAGATATACCGTTACGCATTTTAAAAGTTCACCCGCTTTTTTCAGTAGTTTTCAGCCCCTTAGTGGATTTTCCGAAAACAAAATAAATATTCTTTATTTTTAAAGGAGATTCAAAATACAAATTTTGGCGTCTCTAAAACCTTCAGTTTTTGAGATATGTGACCTCATATAAAATTCAACTTCTTCTTCACTTCTTTCCACCCCCTCCCTACTTAACTGGACTTTCCGGAAACGAAAAAACTACGTGTTCCTTTATTTTTAAAGGAGATCCCAAATACCAATTTTCACGAACGTAACCTCTTCAGTTTTTGAGATATGTGTGTCCTCATAAAAGGAATTCAATCCTTTTCATCCCTCCTCTCAAGTTGCTTGACCCCCCCCCCACCACAAATGAATATTTCCTTGTTTCTAAAGGAGCCTGGAACAACTTTAAATTTAATTAGATACAGTATAAGTATCCTAATGCAAAAAATTCAACTAATTTTTTAGTTCTTTCACCCCGCTCCTTTAAGAGGATTTTCCGAAAACAAAACATATGTAGGGCTATTTAATTTTTAAAGGATTTTCCAAATAACAATTTTCACGTCTGTAACATCTTTAGTTTTTGAGATATCAGTAGCTTAATAAAAGGAAGCCAACCTCCTTTTCAGTCCTATTCACCCCTCTCCCCAAAGTAGTTTTTCCTAAAAAAGTACATGTTTTTTAAAAAAAGGGATTAAAATACAACTTTCTCTTCTGTAACATGTTAAGTTTTTGAGATAATCTGTAGATATGCTCATTTTAAAAATTTACCCCCTTTTAATATTCTCCTTAGGTGGATTTTCCGAAAACAACTATCTTTGTTTCTTTACTTTTACATGAGATTCCAAATACCAATTTTGACGTCTGTAACATGTTGCGTTTCTGAGATATACTGTAGATAACATTTTTCTAAAATTTTACCACCTTTATCACTCCTGTTCAGTCCCCATTTATTGGATTTTTCAAAAGCAAGAAAATACGTGTACCTTTATTTTTAAGGGACGTTTCAAATATCAATTCTGATGTGTGTAACATCTTCAGATATTGAGATATAAGTACTTTCATAAAATGTACTCAACTATTTTTTCACCCCCTTAATGGGATTTTCCGAAAACATAAAATACGTATTTCTTTATTTTTAAAGGAGATTCCAAATACCAATTTTTACGTCTGTATACTTTAAACATTTTGAGATAGATATATCCTCACTTAAAAAATTCAACCCCTTTTCACCATCTTAGCTAAGAAATATCAAAAAATCCTTCATTAGTGAGCACCTACACGCTACACTCTAATATAAATTTCATTTCTTTATGGCCAGCAGTTTTGGCTCGGCGATGATCAGTCAGTCAGTCAGTCAGTCAGTCAGTCAGTCAGTCAGTCAGTCAGTCAGTCAGTCAGTCAGTCAGTCAGTCAGTCAGTCAGTCAGTCAGTCAGTCAGTCAGTCAGTCAGTCAGTCAGTCAGTCAGTCAGTCAGTCAGTCAGTCAGTCAGTCAGTCAGTCAGTCAGTCAGTCAGTCAGTCAGTCAGTCAGTCAGTCAGTCAGTCAGTCAGTCAGTCAGTCAGTCAGTCAGTCAGTCAGTCAGTCAGTCAGTCAGTCAGTCAGTCAGTCAGTCAGTCAGTCAGTCAGTCAGTCAGTCAGTCAGTCAGTCAGTCAGTCAGTCAGTCAGTCAGTCAGTCAGTCAGTCAGTCAGTCAGTCAGTCAGTCAGTCAGTCAGTCAGTCAGTCAGTCAGTCAGTCAGTCAGTCAGTCAGTCAGTCAGTCAGTCAGTCAGTCAGTCAGTCAGTCAGTCAGTCAGTCAGTCAGTCAGTCAGTCAGTCAGTCAGTCAGTCAGTCAGTCAGTCAGTCAGTCAGTCAGTCAGTCAGTCAGTCAGTCAGTCAGTCAGTCAGTCAGTCAGTCAGTCAGTCAGTCAGTCAGTCAGTCAGTCAGTCAGTCAGTCAGTCAGTCAGTCAGTCAGTCAGTCAGTCAGTCAGTCAGTCAGTCAGTCAGTCAGTCAGTCAGTCAGTCAGTCAGTCAGTCAGTCAGTCAGTCAGTCAGTCAGTCAGTCAGTCAGTCAGTCAGTCAGTCAGTCAGTCAGTCAGTCAGTCAGTCAGTCAGTCAGTCAGTCAGTCAGTCAGTCAGTCAGTCAGTCAGTCAGTCAGTCAGTCAGTCAGTCAGTCAGTCAGTCAGTCAGTCAGTCAGTCAGTCAGTCAGTCAGTCAGTCAGTCAGTCAGTCAGTCAGTCAGTCAGTCAGTCAGTCAGTCAGTCAGTCAGTCAGTCAGTCAGTCAGTCAGTCAGTCAGTCAGTCAGTCAGTCAGTCAGTCAGTCAGTCAGTCAGTCAGTCAGTCAGTCAGTCAGTCAGTCAGTCAGTCAGTCAGTCAGTCAGTCAGTCAGTCAGTCAGTCAGTCAGTCAGTCAGTCAGTCAGTCAGTCAGTCAGTCAGTCAGTCAGTCAGTCAGTCAGTCAGTCAGTCAGTCAGTCAGTCAGTCAGTCAGTCAGTCAGTCAGTCAGTCAGTCAGTCAGTCAGTCAGTCAGTCAGTCAGTCAGTCAGTCAGTCAGTCAGTCAGTCAGTCAGTCAGTCAGTCAGTCAGTCAGTCAGTCAGTCAGTCAGTCAGTCAGTCAGTCAGTCAGGACATGTGAATTTTTCCTGGCGACGCCACAGGCGATTACCTATGTAAATAATGTAGATATAAACCTGTAATTTATTGCACTGTTCATGTATATGCCATACGATAAATAAATAAATAATCATTTAGTGTCGATCATCATAAGAATCTGAGTTGTCATAGTATCTCCATTTTCATTCTCTGTATGTGGCGAACCTTGGCACCTGCGCAGTCAGTTAGTCCTTGAGCTTATGTTTCCAAAGAAGGTTCAATATAGGCTGAGTCGGTAGTTTTGAGGCTGTTTAAATACGAGAGCTTGCGTTAACTTTCGACTTATTAAATAAGTTTCCAACAAACCGACATCTATTAATATCATTAGTAGTCGAAAAGGACATAAAATGCATAACGTATTATTATTATTATTATTATTATTATTATTATTATTATTATTATTATTATTATTATTATTATTATTATTTTGAAACACGTTTATTTCTGCTTACATGAAAAATGGATTGACAAGTTAAAAAGTTCTGTAAAATAATAATAATATTAATAATAATAATAATAATAATAATAATAATAATAATAATAATAATAATAATAATAATAATAACAACAACGCCGTACGATGTCGGCATGTAAAAGATTCTCTGGTGACACTTTTGATGTTTACCCGAAAATAGAGATGTGGCTTACTTTGTCATCTGATACAGTAAAACTGATCGCCAAAACTGAGTCTCAGGCACCCTATATGGCGTCAGATCAAAATTCCTATGTTGGGGCATATTCTTCTTTTTCTTTTTTCTTCTTCTTGTTCTGAAGAACGTCTGTGTTGCATTCATTGAAACAGATATCTCTTTTATTTTCTGTCCTGGTGATTTCGTGTCACGTTCTAGAAGATTAGAAATGTCTGTCATAACGCAGACAATAATACACAGTCTCTGCGGATGACATTGTTTACTGTGAGGCTCTCCAGCAGAGAGAAGGTATGGTGGTGATAGGGCGGATGACGGAAGAATGCCATTTTCCGTTCGACCGCACGCTCTATGGGATAAGGAAGTCGACAATCTCCACAACGGCAAACAACAGGGGAGGAACCAAATCCGATTTCCTCCTTGGGTGACGCCATGTGTTCGACACACCGACTGAAGTCGCGGGATATCGTTGCTTGAAAGATGAAGGGTAACACAAGCAAATATGATATTCGCTAGGCGTTCTGTAGCTTACAATTGGCAAAATGCAAAAAGTAACGTGTAGAAATAAAAGTCACAATGAAATAAAGTATCAAGAAATCTAATATTAGAGTGTTAATACGTGTAGGCCTACTTGGTATGAGCGTGATGATGAACGTCCGACCGGGCGAGTTCGCCGTGCGGTTAGGGGCATGAATCTGCGAGCTAGCGTCCGCGGGACAGTGGGTTCGAACTCCACTCTCGGCAGCCCTGAAGATGGTTTTCCGTGGTTTCTCATTTTCACACCAGGTAAATGCTGGCGATGTACCTTAATTAAGGCCAAGGACGCTTCCTTCCCATTCCTAGGCCTTACTTATCCCATCGTCGTTATAAGACATATCTGTTTCGGTGCAACGTAAAGCAGAGTGTAAAAATCGAAAATTAAAAAGATGTACGTCTGCCCACAAACGACTTTCCATCTCTTAAGAGTTTCTTATCTTGCAACATTTTCAGATTTATTTTTGAAATTACGTAGCACAATGGCAGTTTCTTTTGTACGTTTCAAACGCCAGACTGAGTGACTCTCGCGATGGTGTGCTGACTTTTCGAGTCCAAGTTGACGAGTCGGACTCTGGCACAATCCCGTTATTTTTGAAAGTGTTCAATACGCCAGCCTGTTGGCGGTAAATTTACTGACACGAAAGAGTGTGATGTTTTGAACATCACAGCATGTACATTAAATTATTAAACTGTGTAATTAATTGGAAAGATGTATATATTTAATTTATGGTAGGCCATTCTAAATTATCATGCTTCTACATAGGGGTTTTAGTAATCTATTTAACACTATAATCTCATATCCTTGTACCGCGGCAATAACGAAATCTGAACGAGTTAATTCTTGGTTAAGGTATTACAACATCACCCGTATTAATAGGTTGCAGTAAATTTCCAATAATCCGAGGTCAGGCGATCGGACACGCCATGCTAATTTTAGTCCTTTGCCAGGAAAAAGATTATCGATATTGCAGAATCACTTAGTCTCCACCACATTCTGAAGAGACAGTTGGAATTTGTCAACTCCCAATTTTTGAAGTTGGCTACCTGACGCTTACGAAGCCCGCGAACTTTCAACCTATGAGAATGAACGTTACGAAACAGGTTGATGGATATACAGCGATGGAAAGAAGAAGGAATAGAACATCAGATCTGATTGGACTATGTGGTATGGGAGATGGTGGGAGATTTTGAGCTGATATACTTCAACGGCAGCAGTTCGTAAAAAGTTTTAACATCTTAATATCAGAACATCTTAACGTCTTAATGCGATAACATCTTAACATCCTAGCGTCTAATGGTCATGATGATAGAGGAAGAAGGTCTTTCTAATAGTTCTTATTATGCGATAGAAGACAGGTCAGATAACAAGAAGCGGTTCTCCGTTTAGTTTTACAAGTCCACTTCACATCTCAGTAGAGCACTACTCAAAGTTACTCTCATTGAGAGAACTGGCTGTGGCAATGACGAGAGATAAAGTCAGCAAGAGACTGGTTTTTACTTTTCTGGAACAGGAGATAATTTTTATATGCTGGTGAGATGTATTGTTTACAGTGCACTATGTAAGTTCATTCGACACTCCATGTCGTACGATGTCGGCATGTAAAAGATCTCTGGTGATACATTTGGTGTTTACCAGACAAAATTCACTAAATCTCAGCCATAGACGCCCAAGAGAGATTCGGTTTACTCGGTCTGCCATCTAGTGGACCTAGAGTAAAACGGAACGTCGAAATTGAGGAGCAGACAGCCAGATGGCGTCAAATTAAAATGTCTGCACCCGGTAGCTGAGCCCATACGATTAGAAAAAATGTGCACTCTGTCTTCTGGTACAGGCTAGAATAAATGTGTTGCTTTCATTGACCTCTCTGAATACCCAACATACACACATCTTTAGTTATGCTACATTTCTGTAATACGGAAGAATGAACGTAACTCAAGGTGATTTTGATATTGAAATCAGGGCTCATTACCATATTATGTAACGAGTTAATGAGTATTATATGAAGTGTTAAGGTCAGAAAAGTCGTTGTCCAATTAGTGGGCGCTGCACGCTTCGGAAATAGGACTGATACTTACTACGAGAGAACGGCAGTATGAGACGACCATCAAATAACAGCTCCTGCATCGAAGGTGTCCATATACCAGAATCTACAAATGGTGAGCTAATGGCATAAATTACTGCAAGTCTCCGCGTAAAAGGTCATTTTATTACATTTTATATCATTCAATTTGTCTTCTGTTTCCGTTAAGTTCGGTTTTGGCAAATACGCCGTCATATTTATCATCCTAATAAATTGTTATTTTAATTGGTACTTTCATAAATTCTTATTAATGATCCTTTATTTCCTAGTTTGAGTGTACTCAGTGGTTAGTGTTCTGTTAACCCCACCTCTGGGAGTATCTAGAGTCTCATTACATACTACTATTAATTATCAACTATCGGCTTCAAGCCATAAGTTTGAAAGCTGGCGCCCAGGGGATATTGTTTATTGAGATGGAAATGAGCGAGTATATATTTATATTAAAATTAAGGTGGCCCGGCACGTCAAAAGGGAACTCCTGCAGGACCACATTCCAGACCTCAACGTCTCCTAAATTCATATAATATTAAAATAATAATAATAATAATAATAATAATAATAATAATAATAATAATAATAATAATAATAATAATAATAATAATTTCTGGTTTTATTCTGAATGACGTTAACAGGCTGTATGTGTGTATGTTGCATTTACCCAATAGATTCCTAATCTATATATTTTAGGTCTCTGTGTAGAAAACCGAGCAAGTGGCCGCGTGGTTTAGGTCACACAGCTATCAGCTTGCATTCGGTTGCTAGCGGGCTCGAAAACCACTGTCGATACCCCCGAAGATGGTTTTCCGTGGTTTCCCATTTTTGCACTGACCACATGCTAAGTAAGACTGTACCTTAATTAATACCATGGTCGGTTCCTTCCCACTCCATGCCCTTTCCTATACCATCGTCGCCGTAAGACCTACGACAAATAATGTGCTGCATCTTTTTGGTCAGCTCGGCAGAGAACTTCTGTGCATAGTCGGAATTTTGCCCTGAAAAGTGATTTGCTCCCACGATTATAAATTCACTGACACAGATCTTTCATACTTTAGGGCTCTTCCATGCTGGCCTGCGCTGGAGTTCGATCCTACAATCTGGCAGGCGAGCCGGTCGAAAACCATTTTGAGGAGAGACGATAGCACGGCTCTGACTTACACATCTCTGGAGTTTGAAAAGCCTAACCGTATGTCCACTGGTCTATAATGAACAAGATGCAATCGATCGGTGTGTTACATTGAACCATCTGCTCGGTATGTTAACATAACGATTGTAAAAATGACACTTTCTGTCTCTAGATTATCATATAGGCATCTGTCGTGAGGCTGAACATCTGCCCGCAAACGACTTCCCATCCCTTTAAGTTCTGACATTTCTCCTCGAGCATTCTCATCATGACAGTGTGACAGAAGTGTGAGAAGATGAGGTGCCGTCACCGCCTTCTCTCACAATCTGTTTGCCTAAATTCTCAGCACATCTCCCTAAAGTTGATTGCTCCCTCGTCTACTTTAGCGTCACCTTGGAGAAGATATCATTAATCCAATGTGTATCACATACAGCAAAATCTTTTCTATTTGTACGAATAAATGTGAAGAAAATTACTGTTTAAATTAATCTTGAAATGACGCACATTCTTAATTTGGTATACAGTAATAGGACTTCAGACTCATACGCATTACGGAGGAAAATCATTTCTTAACATTTTATGCAAACTACTCTTAGTACAGCCATTTGTAAAACTAATACGGGCACCTCTTCTTCCCTGATTAACCGAGCTTGCGTTACAATCCATTTCAACATTGCATACACGCATTATTAGTGATCAATTTGCGTGCTCCGGTTGTAGTGTTCTACCGGTATATTTAAAAAAATACTTACAAAGGAGCGTTTTTTGTTTGCATCATAAATTCAGTCTCAGAGTGAGGCTCAAAGGCATAACTTAAAACTTCCAGTAATATTAACATTTATACACGTAGCAGAATCGTTTCTTCCGCTGAAATAAAATGGTGTATTGCTTTTAATGCCGGGAGTGTCCGAGGACATGTTCGGCTCACCAGATGCAGGACTTTATTCACTTCCTTTTAGAGGGATATTCACTTATCCGAAGTATCAACAACCGAGAGGGTTACTCTCGAACGTTATTGTTTTATTAATATTACAAAACTATATATGCCTACAATGTGTTTTTAATTATTACTACTATTGCTATTTCATTCTAATATGCAATAAGTATTTGCCCTACAGTGTTTAAAAGGAACAAATTGTTATTATTCCATTATTCCAAATAGAAGAACGACAATGAACATTTTCAATACATTCCAGTACAAATTTCTTCAAACACGTCTCCATCACAACGCACAAGTTTTCAAATACTAAGTTCTTAAACAAATGATGCGCAACGCGAAACTTTACTGAAAGAAATATCAGGCAAAGCGAAACTTTACTGAAATGAATGACGCGCAGCGCGAAACTTTACTGAAATAAATGACGCGCAACGAGAAACTTTACTGAAAGAAATGACGCGCAGTGTGAAAATTTACTGAAATAAATGACGCGCAACACCAAACATTACTGAAAGAAATGACGCGGAACGCGAAACTTTACTGAAAGGAATGACGCGCAACGCGAAACTATACTGAAAGGAATGACGCGCAACACCAAACATTACTGAAGGAAATGACGCGCAATGCCAAACTTTACTGAAAGAAATGATGAACAACGCGAAACTTTACTGAAAGAAATGACGCGCAACGCGAAACTTTACTAATAGAAATGACGCGCAACACGAAACTGTACTGAAAGAAATGACGCGCAACGCCCAACTTTACTGAAAGAACACGAGACAGCAACAGTAACTGAGCGACTGGCTTGCTGGGATCGTTACACACACGCGTTCCGCTTACCACATGTTACGTCCTGGGCCCTATTTCATAGAAGTTACTATTTTACTGGTGAATGGTGACAGGAAGTTGTCAGAGAGGTTTACATATTGACAATTGTGTGTTTCATAAAAGCTTACAAAATGTTTATATATTTTTGCGACAATTTTACAAATGCCTGTTTCATTAAATTTTTGATCTGATAGGTAAATTTCTGACAAATTTGTAAAATTGTACGCTACAGCTATATGTCATTATTTTTTACATATTTATAAATTTGTAGAATTTCGTGGAATATCGGCTATAATATGTATATAGTTTAGGAGTTTTGCCCTAACAGTGTTTAAAATGTACAAAATGTTATTATTTCAGTTTTTTGCTATTTACTTTACGTCGCACCGACACAGATAGGTCTTATGGAAACGGTGGGATAGGAAAAGCCTAGGAATTGGAAGGAAGCGGCCGTGGCCTTAATTAATTTACAGCCCCGGCATTTGCCTGGTGTGAAAATTGGAAACCACGGAAAACCATCTTCAGGGCTGGCGGCAGTAGGGCTCGAACCCACTATCTCCCGATTACTGGATACTGGCCGCACTTAAGCGACAAAAGCTATCGAGCTCGGTATTTCATTATTCCAAATAGAAGGAAGACAATTAAATTCTGTAATACATTCCAGTAAAAATTTCTTCGACCACGTCTCCATTGCAATGCACAATTTTAGAAATACCAAGTTCTTAAAGAAATGACACGCAACGCGCAACAGGGTTTTTACATTAAAATTATCTGCCCGATAATGAACTAAAGTAACAGCTGTGAGAGATGAAGAAATTGAAATGAATTATTATGTTAATTTTTAACGTCCCTCTAAATACTTTTGACGGTTTTCGGAGACGCCAAGATGCCGGAATTTTGTCCAGCAGGTGTTCTTTTACGTGGCAGTAAATCTACGAACACGGGGCTGACGTATTCAAATACCACCGGAATGAGGTCGGATCGAACTTGCCAAGTTGGGGTCAGAAGGCCTGCGCCTCAACGCTCTGTGCCACTCGGCCCGGCTAAAAATTGATATGAAACCACGCCGGGGTCTTAGGAAACGGATTAAACTAACCATCAATTTCACTGACTTTGTATTCAAAGATAAATTTCGAAATAGCAAGACAGCATCTGAATGCATTTTAAATTCGACCGGGCAGCATTTGCTGTCACAAACACGAAGAAATTAATCACTCACACCTCAAGAACAAATTTTGCATGCACTGCATTACTAACTTAATGTCGTGATCTTATCAAAATTATTTGTCATGTAGTTTAAATTCCAGTCTTGGATTTTACCACTTATTTTTTTACGGAATATAACAGTCGATCGTTCGTACATCGAATTCAATTATCGATATCGTTCTTCAGAGCAATCTAGAGCGTCAAACAGTAAACTCGAGGTCAGATATAAAATTGTCGCGTTTATGAAACAAGTTCTTTAAATTTGACAAATTACGGTATTTTGCCTGTCACGTAAGGGAATCTTGTAACATTTATCAAACTGGAAATTTTCATGACATATCGACAATTTTGTCAGATCTGACATAATTGTCGAATTTGTTGCTCATATCGAGTTTTATGAAACAGGTCACTGCAGCTAGAATTGATGGATTTCCTTCAGCCCAACAGTTCAACAGTCCAAACGATTGGCCGGCCGGCCACACCACACACGTTAGTTCTTAGGCGTTCACCGCTGCAATCTGGGTTCAGATATGAATAACTGCATATAAAATCTGCGCTGATGAAGGCTCGTTACCTGGTTACCTCCAGGATCTCTGCTCTCACCGTCAGTTTAATTCCAATAACACTTCGTGATAGGCCATCGTCATTTTCTCAATGGCGTGTGACAAGTCCTGCTCTGATAATTAACTGTAACCAGATTTAATGCATTATACAAATATATACACTTTTTTTTTCAGTTTTGTTTGTTTGGTTGTTATGCTGTTCGTGGCTATATTTGGGTAAACTAGCTCTCGAGTCGCCAATCAGGTATTCAACCATCGAAGAAATAATAATAATGACTATTGAAGAGTGTCTACCTAATCATTTTTGCTAGGATCCTGCAGACACACGTGTTCCGGTTTAGTCTGTTTGTTCATCAGCGAAGAGGCTGGTTTCATCCTCAAATAGCACTATCAAGGGTTATGTGGTTATAGGGAAATCACAAAAACCGTTCGCGGTAGCAAAACGAGACGTACAAAGCATGATGAGGAATGAGATGGATTGTCATTGCTTTCCTTACTGAGCCATAAATAATTGTCATTGTAGCATGACCGGCCGTGTAACACCATCCATACGTCAGCATCTTCCGTACTGTCACAGTCATAAAGGATACTGGAACTTGTTCTGGCCAGTGCCTAGATACAGATGCTAAGATACTGCATCCATCAAGAAATAGCCACAGCCGCAGTGCTCCAGTAATGACTTGACCGGGCGAGTTGGCCGTGCGGGTAGAGATGCGTGGCTGTCAGCTTGCATCCGAGAGATAGTGGGTTCGAATCCCACTGTCGGCAGCCCTGAAGATGGTTTTCCGTGGTTTCCTATTTTTCCACCAGGCAAATGCTGGGGCTGTACCTTAATTAAGGCCAGAGCCGCTTCCTTCCAACTCCTAGTCCTTTCCTATCCCATCGTCGCCATTAGACCTATCTATGTCGGTGCAACGTAAAGCCCCTAGCAAAAAAAGAAAGTAATGACTGATACAGTTTCAGGTAGTGTGTTCACTAATTCGAATATCTACAGTCTCTATGTATTTCAACTGGGATATCGAGTAAGCGGATTGCTCTCAAGGATGTTAATTAACCCAGGTAATGAGACAAAAACTGCGATGACATGCCTGTTCTCTCTGTTTTTCTGTCATAATTACAGCTTGAGAGAAGTGATCTATAGAGACATTAGAGCTGAAGGAAGCAAATCTAATCTGGATTTTTCTTCCCTCAGATATACTTTCCCTATTTTCTCTTTATCTCTCACTCCATGTCTGCCAAGTTTGTTTGCAGAAGAAAGTGGGTGGAAAGGAGAATGCACGTATTTACCCTGAAACTCGAGGAACGTAGGCAAGGGGAAGAGATTCCCGTTTAAATAAGATGCCCAGTGAGGGAGAACGACACGACCCATACCTTGTTTCTCATGATAAACTCCTGTGAGCAAATGTCTTCTCTTTCCAAACAATGAAGTTAATTCCTTTTAAACACATCCATTGTAAGAATTACAATTTGGAAAAGGCTCAAAAGCTACGAATACGAACTCAATCACGCGTAACGTGAAGCAACTGTCTTTGAATTGTTACAGACACGGTTGTGCGTACATGTTTTATGTTTAGGTTGTAGGTTATGCCACTTGTATGAATAATCACTTATAAAAGATATGAAAAACTATCTGGTAAGCTTCTTAATTGTAATCAGAGAACCAAATTCCCAATGGTAAGGGGAGAAAGTGAATGAAGGTAAGGACAATCGTAGATTTAAAAATATAATGCACGTGAGTATACACTCAATTATATTTATATTGATTTGTTCGTGGTTCAAGATGACAAAGAGTACAGTGACGATAGATAATGATGAATGTCTATCCCTCAGTCCCGTTGCGTGGTATGGGGTCGATGTGTGGTGAGATGAAATCAAATGGCATTTCCTTCCTGTCACCAAACACAGCTGAGGAGCTAATGAAGATGAAATGAATGAAGGAGAATGAAATTGGCTAAGTATCTGGAAGGAATCTTTGTGGACATCATGTAAACTCGTGTCCTCATCCCGAGGTGGTGCAGCTCTTTTCAGGTACACTATCAATGGAGGTGAGCTGCATGTACCACATACCAGCGCACCTGCCATGCTTAAATTTCTGGCAGTACCAGGAATGGAACCTGTGCTACCGAGGAGGGAAGGTAGTAGTGCTAACCCGTACGCTACGGAGGCGGACTTTTGGAAGTGAAAATGGAGAAACCACAGAAACCTAATCTCAGGGCTCGTCTCCCGAAAGCAGACTTTGGCCGGACGGTCGGAAAGCGTTAACTCGGACGGCCACTCAGTTCAGTATGAGAGATAATTATAATACATTGCATTCAACAGCCGCAGATTAGCGCAAAAAATGGGAATTTTTTATCATTTTGACAGTGAATTACATTATAGAACAGAGGAATAATGTCTCAATATCCCAGTGGAGTCCCTGAGTGTAGTTGTTGCAACGCTTACCATGAAGGCGTTCGAAAGTCCAAAATGTTTGCACAAGTTATAAAAAAATGGAATGGCACCAATTCATCATACCGAATACTCTACACTAGTATCTTAAACGAAGCAAAACAAAGCCACCTCCGTATATAACGTATATTTATTTTATTCATTTTGCGTACGGTTGCCATCTCAGTGTGCTTGCCGTGAAGCTCCTGGAGGAGAGGAAGGTGAAAGCTTCCACTGTTAGGAAGCTCGCTATGAAGTGAGTTAGATGGTTTCTTCAAGGTCCAGTTGTTTTTTTTTTGTGTTTTTTTTTCACAGGAATAAACCTGGTCGACTTTTCTGTTACAGGTTCAGTAAACCTCAGAGCCTTGTTATTTTCCAGAAGCGGAAGTTCCGTGTCTAAATTTCTGGACTTCCTGAATGGGAGTCGAAACTACTGTATGTTCGAAAATGATGTACGAAATTTACAAAATTGCCAAATGTATTGAGACATTACCGCCTTTGATATCATTGGAAAGAGGAATTTGAACAGGATTTAATTGTGCCATCATATATCTTCTTAGACTTCAATTTCAAAAAACATAACCCCTTTTATTCATACGTCCTGCACGCGGCTACTGATATGAAATGATAGTGATACGGGTCACTCATGCGCGGCCTGTCAGTGTCACTAGTTGACCAGCCAGATAAGTTACTTCACAATGAGTAATATCAATAATAAAGCAGCTCTAAAGATTAAATCGGTTAAACGGTTGTATTTATTTCATTTTATTTATTCATTTATAGACTATATTTATTAGTAGACTATACTTTAATAAATTGACTCTTTGGCGAATGTTGCATTTCATCCAAAGTAATGATGATGATGATAATGATTATGATTTTGATGCTTGTTTTTTAAAGGGTCATAGCCTCTAGGTCATCGGCCCTTCACCCAAAGTCTGACTAACGTTTTTATGAAAACTCAGCATGACAGTCCCTCACCTGTCCTCACCAATAATATTAATAATAAACTTAATAATAATACAAATAATAATAGTAACATGATATCGGATACCATGTGCAGGCATTTTGTTTTTAAGCCATTTAAGACAACTGCTTGTCAACTTCGACGTTTGCTTTACTTTATCAGATGGCAGAGAAACTGGGTTTCTACTCGGCCATCCGTGAATTTTAATACCTTTCGCCCTTTGTAAACCAAAAAGGTTCAAATAGAAATCTTGTATATCCCAGCCGTATAGGATTTCATTCCGCCCTTCAGAACTCCGATTATGTACATCTGCCGGGTTTGATCCTGTGCTCCTGGGATCCGAAAGCCGTTAAACTACCAGTGATCCACCGGAAGACCTCTACTGTATTTATTAAATGTGGAGATTGTTGCTATAATATATACTGTACGTGTATATTCATAATTACTGCTAGTAATTGAGAGACCTAGTGTAAAGAATCCCTCCAAACTGTAATTATTCAGAAGATAAAATTAAGGTAAACAAATTTCACATAGAACTGCGGAGAACAGGAAGATTTATCTTAACTAGTACATACACTTGATAAAAACGTATAAATACTATCAAATATTTGGCAACGTGTTGGTTTTGTGCTATACCATTTTAGCTATCTAACTTGTCGTCAGTGTGTTTCTGATACAATGATTCTACACTAATATCACTTCTCAATGACTGAAATTCTCAAAACTCCGGTTCATTTATTTGACATCCGTCGGGATATTTAGGAAATAAGGAACATTTTGTAAGCCTACTAGAGCATCAACGAGTTTTCTGCAGACTAACTTACACGGTATTCTTCAAGCTGATTACCGGAGTATGTCATTTCACACCCAATTCAAATTCAACAAATGTTCCCTGTTATTCGTTGAGAAATGTGTATGTACAATAGGTTGTTTTGCACCGCTGATCATTGCCATTCGTAACGCATGTTCAGATACAAAATCATATGCATTGTTTACCACTGTTTCTTTGCCTTTGTCTTCCATTACGTTCCATTTACTTTTCACCAGTTAAGGTAAAATTTTCTTTATACCACCCATTAATTTCAACTCATTTTGCCTCCATGTTGAAAACCTCTTGGAAACATTTGAATAGTTTCAGAGAAGGTTTTTAATTGGATGGATGATATCAAAATGACCAATGGGATAATCATTGAATCTAAGAACTCGAAATGCCAGTGGCATGAGACTTTTTTCCACGGAAAATATGAAAGTATTGTTAATTAGAGATTTTATTATGTTCTGTTGCAAAGAATGTGCACGTGCTACTAAGCTAACTGTTCTTCAGAATGACAGTGAATGGCAGTGGACACCTAAGTGTGTGAAGTATACTGAAATCTCAAAATCAGTAGCCAGATGGTGTAGTTCCATGCCTCTTTTCTCCTGTACCCCTCAATTTCATGAACTTCCAGCTTTTCCGAAAATCTCTACGACAAATTTACCAAAATATGCATTTGAGAGATATGCTTAAATGAAGTATATTACTGTAGTGTTGGTATTCTAGTGTCAGAAAACAAAACAGCAAAATTTTTTGTCACTCGGATCCATTATTTTCCTGTATAATGTTTCCTTAGTATTGCACTTGTTTCAAAACTTCGGGTATTATAAGCTTGTAATGAATTTGAAATAACAATTGGTTAAACATTAACAACAAATATCGTCCTCCGAATAACAAGAATTATTAATCTGCTAATTAACATTGAGATAAATTATACGAACAAGTGCGGACGACGGCATTACCAGGGGGAAATTATGTTTACATGAAATCATTTAATATCATCTGCGTATCTCTTTGTAGTAACGGATACATGGTGTTAAATATAATTCAATTGAGTTCATTTTGCAATAAATAAACATTTTGACCTATGTCTAATTGATGTGTCAAATGATTATATGTTATGGATTTGAATGTATTTCCAATGCAGCACCAAAATAGAATTTTATTGTAATGAATGCCTGTTGGTATGAGCAATAAGGAACGAACATTGACAACTTACTACAAATATTTCTAGAACAAAATGTTGCTTTACTTATTCACCATCACAGAATTAACCACAAGAAGCACAGGATAGGATATTAACTACCCAATCATAATTTTCTATAAGAAATCAAGGTTTAGAACAGCAATATCATTTTTTCAAAGGGTTTGTTTTCACGAGTCCACATTTTGAAGGATGGTTGGATCGCCAGTGGATTCGGTGTTTGTTAATGGTCTAACGTTTACTAAGTCGGACAGATTTTCAGCGACGTGAGGAGAGGAAAGTACTGGGACAGGGAATGAAGTGGCCGTAGCCTTAGGAACCAGGGGGAATCATCCGAATACAAGCTTGAAGCTATCGTCCTGAACCACGGAGCGAACTCTCTCGGTCGCCAATAGATCCATCATCAGCTACCATAGATATTCTACGTGTCAATGGAAAATTACATGGGAGAGAGCGATTCCCAGTTGCCTTCCTCACTGAACAAGAAGGTACTGGTACTATCAATCTTCCGAACTCAGCTAAAAGCACACGTCAACCAACCCCATGAGAGACACTCGCCCAACATTCATTACTAGGATTGGCTGTAAAAGTAATGATATAAAAAATAAGGAGAATAATCTGTAAAATGCATGTTCTTTCTTCCTTATCCTCAGTTGTTTGAAGATATTTCTATGGTATCATAATATACTGCTGCTTTTGAATAAGTATTTCGTTTCAACGTACCTCACATTCTTTAAAATGTAGAGAACAAAAAGTATTACAGTAACATTAGATTTCTTGGAATTAGTATAATGTTTTTAGTATTCAAAGTGTATTAAAATTTATTGGAAACTCTTTCTCCTCTATTCAGAACAAAATAACTCTCTAGTCCATCTTACAATACATGCATTACTAAATCTGGAACACAGTTACCACATTCAAGGTATTTAGTATTTAAGATATACGTTGTAAAGTTCCAATAATAACGTGCTTCATCCAAAGAGTGGAACAAATCCTTTTATTACCGTTGGATCTGCTCGGTAGTTAGGTTTGTTGAGGAAGTTTTCTTCTTCAGTTTACGATTCAAATCGCGCACAGTGAGTTGGCATTCCAGACTGGCTAAGTGATAGACAGTATTGTCAGTAGATTTACTGAATTACTAACGAACACCTTGTTATGGAAAAATTCTGGCACTCTGTCATTTCTTAAAACGTACTTAAAGAACCTGTCCTTATTAGCGAGTCCGAATAATTACTGATTTTGGAGTTCGTTTGCCGTCGGTATTAATGCATTCACTACAAGTTATTGCATTCGGGAGATTGGGTTCGAACCCCATTGTCGGCAATCCTGAAGAAGCTTTTCCGTGGTTTCCCATTTTCATGCCAGACAAATGTTGGTCCTGTACCTTAAATATTTCCACGGTCGTTTCTTCGCGCTCCTATCCTATTTAAAATGATTATCACATTAACAACACATTTTAAATTTATTGCTATACAATGTTTTCTTTCAGAATAAGTTAATTTTAATTTTAATAATTCTTTAAATCTTAGTTATGCTATTAGTCCGTTAATACTTTAACAGTGCTATTTTCGTACTAACCCTACGCTTTAAATTTAATTTGAATATTGCTGTTAACTTTCTATAATATTAAAGATTTTTAAATAAATAAATGCCTTATTAAGTTTCATCAAATTTTATTCGCAATTTTAAACTCAACGTGGAGTGCCGTAGACTGCACGCAGACTCCCCAACGCTCTCTGTCGTGGAGTGACGTTCATTGCACGCGCGTAGCAGCTTCTGATTTGTGCTTCTATCCAGCGAAGATTGTTTGAACTGTTACAAATGTAGTCAGATGTTTTTTACCGTAAGCGCACCTTTTAGCGATACATGGACACCCTAGTGCTGAATAGGTCGACCGCGGGTATCTTCGAGATTTGTATTGATAACCATTGAAACACAAACTATGAATCGCTTATGCATCGCTGTGCGACATCTGGAGTACACTTTATGTACTAGTACTGTTGTTATTTACACAGCAAAACTATAGAATTCATCCTGGGAACAAGATTCGCATCGAGAAATGTTATATAATGTATGTATGACACAGTTGTTGGCTTAAGATAATAAAGGTTTAGAAAATTCATATCGATCGATCATATTATCGATTCAATTCAGATTTCATTTCCATTCAGTTGGCAGTATTACCGTAACCGGGAGAGCTCCCTCCTTACTCCTCCCCCCCCCCCCCCCCCCGTACAAAGAAATATCGCTAAAAGGTGCGCGGACTATACACACGAAGCATTGATCTTTCATTTGATACGTATATCTATAGAGTTTCTCTCGATTACATATGCTATATCGCGTCTGAAAAACCAACAAGTTCTGTTGTTGACATCATGGCAGCTAAACGTTTCCTTGTGATCGCGAATTCGAAAATTAACGATGTTTTACCGAATGATGACACGGAAAGTTTAGTTTCGTTAAGCAAAGACTAGGATATTGAATTTGAGAGTGAAAGTAGTGATCGTGACACTGATGTTGCTTTTGATACACGGGAAAATATCGGTCGTAATGTTGTTCATGGTGGATATGTGTGAGAAGGCATGGATAATTATAGAGGGCAAAGGGAAATATTTACGGCAAATTATGGGCCTGAGAATGCTGCAAGGAAGTTCTCTGTGTAAAAATGTTCAGTTGTTTTCTACTGTCGAGTTCGTAAAGATGATATTAGAATAGGCAAATATTTATGCTCAGCGTCGCATACGATCACACGGTATTTTATTTCCGTTCCTATCGAGGGTAAATGAAAGTGTACCGGTTATTGTGGAGGAAATGTATGTAGCTTTTTACATTGTGTATGTTCATGAGCATAGTACAGAAACCTGTACTGTGATCGTATTTCTCAAAAAATCCGGGTACTAGCTACTTCTATAATTGGTTCAGCCATATCACTTGTTCTATTTGAAAGCACAGAAGATTCCTTCGCGTCATTGACCTTGGATAGTTCCAGTAAATTATGCTATTTGTGTGTTTATGCACTAGTAACAAACTGAACATTTTGGTAAAATCAATTGAACCGCTTGTCATTTACGTCCGATTAACTAAAAGCCTGCACTCATAGCATACTTCCTCCCGCAGCACAGCGTAGCCAGGTAGTGAAAGTCGTCCCACGCTTAGAGGTTTAGAGGAGTCGTGACTGAAATATTGCGAAATTTGACAAAAAAATATATATAATTTTCAGTATTAAACTTTAAAATTACCCCAATTCTTCCTCTTTGAAATCCCGTTATTATTTTTTCCCTAACGCCATATTAAAAACTTGAATCGCCGGTTTTAAAGGGAAGCGGTTCAGTGTATATAGCGCAAGCCCGTACACCTTTCTCCTACGCTGTCAGACAAAATTTGCTTTAAGGTTCTTTCGGTCTACCATTTAATAAAACCGCTGGAGTATATTTACCTTGTAGTAGGCCTACGCAGTGCGTAAGAGGAGAAGGACATCTGAGGAGGTAATTTACAATCCAGGGCAGTTTTAAAGCAAGTAAGCTTCTTAAAACTTTCAGTTGCTTTTATCTACCTTAAAAACGTTTTCAGTTCTGTTCCATGCATAAAATGCTCCTTGCGTCGGAGTTCTTATCGCATTTACCTGAAGTTTTCAGAGAATGTTTAAATATGTACAGGACTTAAAAAAATAGTTCTTCATTCTATTATAAGTTGAATATTACCTTCATATTTTTACTGCTGAAATAGCACGAAACTATGTTTTTGCCTATTCAATGAATAATGAAAAATTGAAAAGATTATATCTCCAATAGTTTATACCTGACTGCAAAATTCGCCGTTGTTCTTAAATATATGGGTATTTTCAATCAATCAATCTATCAATCAATCAATACTGATCTGCATTTAGGGCAATCGCCTAGGTGGCAGATTCCCTATCTGTTGCTTTCTTAGCCTTTTCCTAAATGATTTCAAAGAAATTGGAAATTTATTGAACGTTTCCCTTGGTAAGTTATTCCAATCATTTTTGCAAAGTATGCCAAGTTATAGCCCAAAGAAATGAAAAACTGTGCCGCAAAGAGCATTTTTGCATGAAACATAAAATAAAAAGTATTTATCAATATATTTGCTACAAATGAACTAATCATCTCCACAATTTTGCGTGGGGCTATATCTTACTAATACATTCTTTTTTTACCGGACGAGTTTGCCGTGCGATTATGGGCGCGTGGCTGTGAGCTTGCATCCGGGAGATAGTGGGTTCAAACCCCACTGTCGGCAGCCCTGAAGATAGTTTTCAGTGGTTTCTCATTTACACACCAAGAAGATGCTGGGGCTGTACCTTAATTTAGGCAATGGCCGCTTCCTTCCCACTCCTAGCCGTTTCCTGTGCCATCGTCACCACAAAACCTATCGGTACTGGTGCGCGTAAAGCCAATTGTAATATATATGCAGTATTCTTTTGTTTTAAATGTGGTTTTGATAAGTAAACTGTAGAAATTCATCGTTCCAGTCATGACTCCCTTTAACCATTTTATGAAAATTAAGGCTTTGTGAATCAGACCTACTGATTATTTTCCATTCATATAAATGTGTACCTTACAGTTAGCCGATGGGTAAATTTCAGCCATCTCATTCCATGTTAACGGGAGCCGATGAACTAGATGTCAGACCACTTAAAACAAAAATCATGATTATAAAACATTCAAACTGCATTGTGAGTTTTCATATAATAATAACACGTACGAGGTGCTCAACAGATGTTTTACTCAATGAACAGTTAGATACGATTGCACTAGAGGTCATCTTGTAGCCTAACCACCGTTTGCACTCGGCTTACGAGTAATTGTGAAGACTCGAGAACTTGTCCAAGAGTTGAGCTCCTCTTCACTGAATAGTAATTTTCAATCCCTTTAGTAATTTACATCTGAGTGACACTTCACCAACTTGTGTTCTGGTTTTTCTTCTCATAGTGCTCCAGTATCCAGCTAATTCTTGATATAACTGAACGTATTATGTTGAGATTTAATCACCCTGACAGGGATGACGAACAAAGTCACGCAGAACATTACAATTTCAGTTAAGGCGAGTAAAGTATATCGGATATGTTGTCTTGGTATGAAGTCCAAAATTAATATAGAAAATGAGAATATGAAGCTACGGGTTTAATTTATATTTTCCTTCAGATTTGAAAGTTCTTATTAACTTAACTCATTAAGTAAGAGCTAGCTTCTATATCCTCTTTCCAGGAAAAAATCTCAATATAAAGCTCAGTAAAATGTCATTTTTCGTGCAGATAGTTCTATACCTGCAAGGGTGTAAGAATACTTGGTGGCAAATTATTCCTTGGGGAGGGGATTCAAAAAAAAAAAAAAAGGATGGAGGAGACTTTTCCGATATCATTTGAATTTACAAAAATGTCCTATTTTTGTCGTGTAGAGTTCGTAAGTGTCACGTTCCAACCCCACTGTCGGCAGCCCTGAAGATGGTTTTCCGTGGTTTACCTTTTGCACACTATCCATCTCTCTTACGGTTGGTTTTATACGAAAATAACTCATGGTGAACTTTTGTTATACACCTTTTCCTGATACAGTGAAAAATAAGGGAAATATGTGGCAGGTATGTGAAAGTTGAAGTCCTTGAGTCAGTAACTAGCTTGTAGACTGTAAAGAGAGTTGCTATGGAGACCATTCCGGCATCTGGCTGTACTTTAAAAAAAAATATTAACGCGAGACTGGGCTTTGTTTTATACCGGAAGGAAGAGATCAAATAACGTTCAGTAATAACACAAAGAAATAGAAAAATGTTAAGGGCCGCGGAGAGCAAGGAAGCGAGTACGTCACAAGCCACTGACGAGGAGGAGCATGCCCGTAAAAATGCCTCAAAATCTGGGGAACAATGTGAGGGGTAGACAAAAATGTAACCAAGCACACGCTGAGTGATTGTCCCGTCAGTGACGGGTACTACAACAAGTATAATAATAATAATAATAATAATAATAATAATAATAATAATAATAATAATAACAATAATAATAATAATAATAATAATAATAATAATAATAATAATTTTATGTATTCTGGCAAAGTTAGGGATGTACTCCCTTTCTTACACTTAAACAGTCTTAACCTAGAACACATTATTATAACTAAAAGAAACCCCATGGCACTACAGCCCTTGAAGGGCCTTGGCCTACCAAGTGACCGCTGCTCAGCCCGAAGGCCTGCAGCTTACGAGGTCTCGTGTGGTCAGCAAGAGAAATCCTCTTGGCCGTTATTCTTGGCTTTCTAGACCGGGGCCGCTATCTCATCGTCAGATAGCTCTTCAATTCCAATCACTTAGGCTGAGTGGACCTCGAACCAGCCCTCAGGCCCAGGTAAAAATCCCTGACCTGGCCGGGAATCGAACCCGGGGCCTCCAGGTAAGAGGCAGGCACGCTACCCCTACACCACGGGCCCGGCATAATTATAACTGTTGATCACAACAATATGATAATATTAACAATAATAACTGTAATAGTATTAATAAAAGTAATCATACTTAAAAAATCATACACATCGTATGTAGAGTACATTAAAATATGTGAATAATGAGTACTATAACTACTACTTAAGAGAAGGTTTTAAATATATATACATTTCTGCAGTACATCGAATTAATTAAACAATACCCCACACTACAGTTCCGTTCAAAATGGTGATGCCGTCAACGCACTTACTGAAAATACACTTTACAGCCATCCAGTAGGTAATTATTATGAACGATATTTTATTAATGCCTTGCTGAACACATGTAAAGTTCTCAGTGTACCCTCTACAGGAGCTCATATCAATTGTTAACATATGTTGAAGTTACGGCGTACAGGTACCTAAGGTTTAGGTTATTTGTTGTCATGTGTAGGAATGAAAAATCTGGTATATTTAACTGAGGCTAGGTATACAGCAACATCAATAATATTAATGATAGCCCTGAACTGAGTAGGGGTTAGGCATAACCCTATGTGAGACACTGCGGTGGGGGCCCTCGCCCCTACATGGCGCGTCCCAATGGCTGATGGGAAGTTCCTGCAGAAATGCTGGACAGATGTGAGTAAGGCGTAGCCAAATAAGCACCCGCGGATCAACTGAGGGAATGAGAATATGGTCAACGGCCTCGAGGGCAGAAGAATATACTGTATATCCCAATGGCGGAGAGGGCGGATGAACCTACTGAACACAAACCAACTAGCAGCGTCTGTATCCCATGTTAGGAGTGGCTGTGAAAGGCGTCTGTACCCCATGTTAGGGGCGGCCTCATTAAAATCCTGGCAGTAGGTATAAAATTCAACCCATGATTGATGGAGGAAATGAATAATAGAAATGAGCCTCGGAAAAGGATGCTACCCGAGGTTTGTCGGGAGCTGGTGCTGAGCGTGACAGCAGGCAAGTCACCAGTGACATGATGCTGATCAGGCGGGCACATGTCGGGTCACCTGAAAATTCTACAGCCGACAATTCAGGTGGAAGAATTTAACAGCTACCTACTACTCTTGCCGAAGGTGTTTCAGAAGTTCAGCTGACCACCAAGGCAGGTAAACTGAAGCAGCACTTGAAATGGACGGATGAAATGAATAAATTCGTAATACACTCCTACTTTATAACTACGAACTTAGAGAAAGACCTTACAACGTACTGGAAAGATAATCACAGGTTGATTGTGGAGAAATTCCCCCAGAACTCCTTTGTCATAGAACAAAGAGTTGCAGACCTAAGACGTGCAATAGTAACCAGCAACAGACTTCCAGCCACAATAATTCAAAATCTTAGAGAAGAAGCTGCTAAAATTCTAGCTAAGGGGCCGAATATTCAAGGCAACTCCATCTCAATGTCTCAAATTGGGCAAGACGATACTGGAAGAAAAGAACCACAGGAAGACAAACCTGTGAAAATAAGAGAAACTGGTGATATGTCAGGTGCTGATGAAACACGTCGTGCTGAAGATATGTTTGAAGTGGCAATGGTGGAGTTCGTGGATCTCAAAGTGAACTACAGACCGAAAATGCCCAAAATTCGAGAAAGACCAATGAGCAAAACCCTTGTAATACTGTAAATGACATCCTGAAGCAGTATATAAAAACATCCAGTGGCATAGAGGAAATAAATGCCCTCGTTTATTGCGCAGCAGCAACTGTGGTTAGGCTGAACAACCAACATCTAATACCCCTCTCCAGAAGCTCTCGTAAGAACGCAGATTCAAAATACATTCCAGCATGGTAATGTCGATAGCAAAGTGATATTCAAGAGCTAAGAAAAACCATAGGTCAACTTTCCGCGTTTCTCTGTATCAAAACTAAAACGAAAACTAACAGAAACTTGAGAAATGTGTTCAGGAAAATTAACATCCACACAAAGGAACCCGAGCACAGAGAAAAGGTCAAAGAATACATTGACATCCGAAAACAAATGTTGTGTGCAAAAGCAGCAAGGCTCAGGAGGTACAAATAGTCTTGATCTAGGAAATTGAAAAGCAACCTTTTCTCCAAGAATGAGGGCAATACTACAGAACGCTGAAGCAAAACCGGTAAACTATGATAGAAGAACCTCCAAGCATGCAGGACACAGAAGGCTTTCGGAAACGCATTAGGTGTACCAACACAGTCCATAATACAAGCAAAACATGGATTAAAGAAGAGCAAAACAACAATGCTTATGCAAAAATGAGTTATGTTATCATAGAAGAAAGCCATGTGAGTAATGCTACCAGAAGAACTCAAAGTTGGAAAGCACAAGGTGCAGACAAAATACAAAATTGTTGGTACAAACATTTCACTTGCGTGCACAAGAAAATAGCCCAACAAACGATCTACAAACTGTTTATATCCATACTCACAGAAGAAATGTATAAACATATCAGCAGCCATAACATTCTGACTGAGGAGCAGAAAGGATGTAAAAAGTCATAACTAGGGTGCAAAGAACAGATAATCATTGACTCCGTTGTAACACAACAGGCAATACACTCAACAAAGGAACCTGTACACAGCGTATATACTGTAGATTATCAGAAAGCATTTGACTCGGTTCCCCGCTCATGGATAAAGAGAGTAATTCATTTGTACAAGATCAATCCTGCCATAATTAATTTTATTGAGGTTATTATGAACAATTGGAAGACAGTGTTTTGAACTAAGACAGAAAATAAATGTATCATATCAGACACAATTAAAATTGAACGTGGTATATTTCAAGGAGATACGTTAAGTACTCTGTGGTTTTGCCCTGCAATGAATCCCCTATACAATCTTCTAAAAGCTACTTGTTTTGGATTTGATATTAAACATAACAATAGGAAACACAGAATATCCCATTTGTTTTATATGGATGATCTGAAAGTGTATGCCCACAACGAAACACAAATGAACGCCCTGCTGAATATAATAGACTCCTTCTAATCTAATGTGGGAATGACGTTGGGAGTAAAGAAGTGTAAGCTGCTAACAATTGAACGTAGTCGGTACGCAAACTCCCAACCATATGAGCTTCATACCGGATCTTTAATTGAGGGAATGACCCAAACAGAAACTTACAAGTACCTTTGATTTGCTCAGAATACAACTCTGAAACACAATAAAATCAAGCAAGAACTCACTGACAAATATACATCGAGGTTGCATCAGATTTTGCGTAGCTACCTATTTTTAAAGCAATACACACGTACGCTATTCCAACTCTTGTTTATTCGTTCGGAATTCTGAAATGGTCTACTGCAGAAATAGACAGCATACATAGAAAAACGAGAGCTTTGCTCACCACCTGTAGATTCCATCATCCAATTCTTCCACGAAAATCGGAAGGCCGAGGAGTACTGGATCTTCAAGTCATGCTCCTGAATTAGATAAATAACCTAAGAAGATACGTCCATTAAAAGGAAGAAAACAGCTTTCTCCATAAAGCTGCTGTACTTGTGGACAAGTACACTGTAATTGCTCTGACCCTCATAAAAATCACCAGCATACAAATCACCAAGTATCCTTGCAGGAGAAGGAAAAAACTGGGGAGAGAAAATCCTCCACGGAGTATACTACAGCAATCTAAACCAACAGAGCATAGACAAGAATGCGTCCTGCATGCGGTTACAAAGTGGGCGCTTATTTGGGGAGATGGAGGGATTTGCAGTTGCTATACAAGACCGAAGTATTAGCTACAAACAATTACAAAACGTACATCATGAAAGGCACCAGATTACTCTCCGACAAATGCAGACAATGCTCCGTTCATCTCGAAACCATCGACCATATGATCGCAGGCTGCCCAGTACTTGCCTCCGTAGAATACACGAGACGGCACAATCATATCCTGGGAATTATTCACCAGGCGCTTGCTCAGGAAAACCAATTAACTCAGGAGCGTCTCCCTATTACAAGTACCATCCAACACCACTCCTGGAGAACAAGTCGATTAAGCTTTATAGGGACACTGCTGAAGTGACAGACAAAACAGTAAACCATAACAGACCAGACATCATACTGGTAAACAAGAAAACAGGGAAAACTTTCATTATTGACATCGCAAACCCCAATGACACCAATATCGACAGGAGGTAACATAAAAAATCTGCAAGTACAAAGAACTTTCAGAAGAGATCAAGAGGATGTGGAAGATGAAACTGGTACGGATAGTCCCTGTGATTCTGTACGTCAACGGCCTCATTCCACACACACTCCACAAGTGTCTGCAAGAACTGGGTCTTCCACCGAACATCTACAAAATTGTGCAACATTCTGTCCTCCTGTCAACAAGCAACATTGTGCGATCATTCCTCTCGCAAGAATGAAGATCCCGTGATCTACAGTTTCGTATATACCTGTACATAGGTGTTTGTATTATAATGTGTAAATACTTTAATTATTGTAAGGCACTTGGTGCATCCCGTGTCCCAGGAGTACCCATATTCCCTGTGGAGAAGTGCATGAACAACAACAACAACAACAACAACAACAACAACAACAACAACGACGACAACGACAATAATAATATTAATAATAATAATAATAATAATAATAATAATAATAATAATAGAGAGGCTGCCTGGCCGACGCGGTAAAGGCGTGCTCGGCTCGCCCGGAAGTACGTGGGTTCGAATCCCCGTCCGGAAGTCGTAAAATTTAAGAAACGATATTTTCACTTCCGGAGGTGCATATGGCCCTGAGATTCACTCAGCCTACACCAAAAATGAGTACCAGGTTAATTCCTGGGGGGAGCTAACCACTCTACCCGATCAAGTGCCGAGGTTATTGGTAGTGGAAGCCTTTACCTTCCACCCTTCCATGGGCCTTCATGGCCTGTACGGAGTTGACTCTGCTAATAATAATAATTTTTGCTATTGGCTTTACGTCGCACTGACACAGAAAGGTCTTATGGCGACGATGGGAGAGGAAAGGGCTAGGACTGGGAAGTAAGCGGCCGTGCCCATAATTAAGGTACAGCCCCAGCATTTGCCTGGTGTGAAAATAGGAAACCACGGAAAACCATCCTCAAGGCTGCCGACAGTGGGGTTCGGACCCACTATCTCCCGAATACTGGATAGTGGCCGCGCTTAAGCGACTGCAGCTATCGAGATCGGTAATAATAATAATAATAATAATAATAATTGGTTATTCGCACTAACTAGCTTTACAGGTTTCGAAGGCGAGGAGGTGTTGGAATTTTGTTCCGCAGGAGCTCTTTAACGTGCCAGTAATTCTATCGACACGTGAATTATATATCTAAGCCCCTTAAAATATTAACGAACTGCGTCGGGATCTAACCTGACAACTTGAGCTCAGAGAGCCAGCGCAGTTTCGTGTGAGATGTTCATTTCAGCGGTTATTAACAGTTTAATTTAGTGACAGAATGTACTACAAGTAAATAGGCCTATAATGTTATTAACAGTGGTGCCACCCGTATGAGTACTGATGTGATCGGACAGTGTACACACTTAGTAGCATTCCAATCAATATCATATATGCAGTAAAACTTGCTCAAAGAGGAACTTAATAAAGCGGAAACTAGTCTACTGTGGAATATTTTCTCGGTCCCGCTGAAGCCTACGGCATTATAAAGTTCTTACTTCTGTATAAAAATGAAAATATTCTTTAAAATCTACGTGTACAATGCGGAAAGTATTAGGGATGTAGTCCTATCTACAATAATTGTGCATTCTGGTGCTGATTGATAAATGTCATTGTTTGGACAAAACAACGCACGTATTTTGAGAGAATGATAATACGGATGGCGGAACGAATGAGGGGTTTGAAAACGCATGGGTAATATCTAACTTCTGTCAAGCAAGAAACGTTCCCTGCGAGCCAGAGAACTTCATTCGAAGTGATGAACAACGTACGACACACCACATTTTCGAATCAGTGAGAAATGCTGAGAAAGAGGAGGAGACGAAAGAAAGAGACGAGCAAGAAGACGAGGACCAAAACAATATTCGAACCCATGAACAGGCTCACTGTGCTTTTGTGACGTAAAGAAATTTGCCATTACATGTACCTCTTACAATCTTCTTGAACTAACGTACTCAGCTCAGGACTGCATTCAGAAAGACACGATTAGAAAGAAGAGGAAGTTTCTTTGTTTGATCTGTGGAAGAAAGCTCTGTGTTGTGATGTACTGTATGGAGTTTTATGGTGGGAATAAGTTTAAGGAGCGTATATCCAGTGTTGTGAAATAGTGTAATATAGTGTTGTGATAGTGCCAAATAATAATAATAATTTCGTGTGGCTATTTCTAGCCGAGTGCAGCCCTTGTAAGGCAGACCCTCCGATGAGGTTGGGCGGCATCTGCCATGTGTAGGTAACTGCGTGTTATTGTGGTGGAGGATAGTGTTATGTGTGGTGCGTGAGTTGCAGAGATGTTGCGGACAGCACAAACACCCAGCCCCTGGGCCATTGGAATTAACCAATGAAGGTTAAAATCCCCGACCCAGCCGGGAATCGAACCCGGGACCCTCTGAACCGAAGGCCAGTACGCTGACCATTCAGCCAACGAGTCAGTGTCAAAATGATACACTGTGTATCACGCTGTATGTAATCATAAAGGGCAGTAATGATAATTAACAAATCGGTGTACTACAGTACTGCGTACATCAATCTGGATAGCCGAGCATCATGCGTAGGCAGAGACAGCTCTAAATAATATTTTAAAATTCTCTGTCTGTATATACTGTAAATACTGTATCACATTTTGTGTAACGGTAGTGGTGATTGGTGTTTTAAGGCAAAACATGCCAACGTTTGGGGTAACATGGAAACTTGTCTAGTTCGGAAAAATAATTTGGTCTCTTGCGATTCCGCTCTGAGTAAGTTTTACTGTATACTTCTTTCATAAGAACATCAGCACACGTACTGTGTGTTACAAGGATTCTGAATTTCACGAAAGCGCTAGTAAGCGTAAAGTTGCTACTACTACTATTACTACTACTAATTATTATTATTATTATATGTTTTTCCGGAGATGCCAAACTGCCGGAATTTTGACCAGCATGAGTTATTTTACGAGCTGATCGACACGAGGCTGACCATCTCCAAACACCACTGGACCGAGCCGGGATCAATCCTGCCAACTTGTGCTCAGAAGTCCATCTCTCTACCGTCTGAGCTATTCAGCCCAGCCAATCAATTAAATGCAGGGTAGGCCTATCAGGTCAACTGATGAAATTTCACAAATATGTGTTCAGTGGTTGACAACACACTTTTATTAAAATAAAACATTCAAATATTTTGAGGTAGAATGCCCTTCAATGTAATCAGATTAATATACGGCGCGTGCACACGCCCTAAAGGAGAAGTAGTCTACGGAGGATGGGCGAGGAGAGTCTCTCGGAAGTAATTTAAAGCACTTCCAAATTGAGACCGGGGGGCACTGTGGTCGCTGTCCATGAGTTCACAGCAATTCTGTAATATCCTGGCACAGGCGTTATGGACCAGAAATATCGGAAATATCAGAAATATCTTTCATGACCCATTTTAGTCCATGGTTAGAAACAATGACAAAATACTTGTTTCCTTGTTACTATCCATTAAATTAAGAGTAATTTATTGCAAATAAACAGGAATTTCGAAAATAATTGAGGAAATCTATCATTTACGGCATGGGTAGTTTTCGACCCCAACATTCAGTTTGACGTTTACCGACATAACTACGCACTGAGACATACCTTTATCGATAATTCGTCTATATTCAAACAGAATAATATATGTGTTAAGTTCGAATGTAATTCTAACTGGAATTAATTTTAAAACTATGTCTTTGCGTAACTCAAAAAATATTTTATACAGCACTTTTTGCTTGGGACCATTTCTTGAAACTAATTGTATCCATTCCGGAATGTACATTCTGTAGCACTGATTGTTCATTTATGTGGAGAAATGACATTATACGAGAGAAATAAAACCCATGTACTATAGGACATATATATGATCCACTGGCCTAAAATGGGTACATGTATATAATGACTTTCTGTAATTCTGAAGGTTGTATTTCAGGACAACACAGATTCTCCTGTTACGCCAACTCTTTCAAATAATTTGAATTATCTTTCGAGTGTCATAGTTTAGGGTAGCGTGCCTCTCTCTTGAATGCAAGCCCTGGGTTCGATTCGCGGCCAGTGCAAGTGTAATAATCCAAGATTCAGGGTTTGAACACGATTCACTCACTCTCGTGAGCCCAACTGAGGAGCTGATTATATGATGATGGAAGCCGGGCAACACAGCTGCGGACGTCACCATGGTGAGCACGTCTTAAGGTCATCTGGCTGGATAATAGTCGTCTTAGCAAGCAAATTTGTTTATGGGGTAAATGTACAACAGTGTAGGAGAAACGGTTGCACGCTGCCACTAGCATCAAAAAGTATTCCAAGTTGTTTCTCCGAAATGTTGAAAAAAGTTCATGTGTTCAGGCTGTTATTGAACATCGATGTTTCCGCAGCACCAGTTCGGCTAAAAATAGAACAACGCGTATACTAGCGCTGCTTCACTGTTCATGGATGAAGTCATTATGATTATGGGGGATAGGGATGGTAGGATATATTTCTTACGCCGTTATGTTAACTAAAAGCTGGTGGATCATGACGTGCGGGCATTCCCCTGCGTACAGTAGAAATCGTTTAGAACGACTCCGAAGGGACCGCCAATCAACAGCCGTTATAGCCGATAGTCGCACTAACCGTTTTTTCTTGTTTTGTTGCTAAAAATGTCATATCTGTAAGTTTTAGGCCAAATACTTAGAGTACCGGTACATGGTTAATTAACAGAATTATGTTAAAGCTTCAAAAAACTGAACTGTAAGAAATAGGCCTACTGTATTTACAGTACAGTGTTTGTGGAGTGGTACTGCGAGGAATTTATACATTGACTTTCGCTTGAAGAATAGGCCCATTTATCGGCACATTATTTGTTCGTCGTTGCTTAAACCATATAATGACATATTCTTCAATATCTTTGTGTTCAGATATTCTTTGTTCTTCGTTGCTTAAACCATCTAATGACATATTCTTCAATATCTTTGTGTTCAGATATTCTTTGTTCTTCGTTGCTTAAACCATCTAATGACATATTCTTCAATATCTTTGTGTTCAGATATTCTTTGTTCTTCGTTGCTTCTAGATATTCTAGCACGCTTGATTTTCAAAGACTTTTCTTCGAAAAGAACTTTATTTTCTCTCCGTGCTTCCAAATTGTAGGAATAATTCAGTGTGATACACTCAAATCATTTTCTAATTGACTTTTCTACAATATTAAACACTTTCCTTTTACTTTGAGGTGCCTTCATAACGATGTTTGACTTGACTGTTTAACGGACAGACTGATTTGAAATCTACAGTAATAAGCGTTACATTGTTGTCAGCAATCACCATATACGTAACAAAAAAAATCAACATTGGACGCTATAGCCGATACATTTATCCGAAAATGTGTTTAAATAACCTCGTTTTACCGTAATAAGCGACGTCGTACTAAGCGATTGTTGATATAGGATTAAGACAGGACCGTTAGATTTCGCCGTTATATCCGGTATATCGTTAAAAGCGATGTCGCTATAAACGGCGTTGACTGTACTTGGACCCTACTCTTATTTACGACAAAAGATGACGACTTTGGAAAACGTTTCTCCTAAGTATACTTACATGGGTGATTCGAAACGTTTAATACAGAACAAATTTATAAATGTTACGACATTTCGAAATAACCTCCAAATGTACGGTCATGTCAGAGGAATAGCGCTCGTCGATATATCACATTTTGAAGTCGATGATCCACGAAATACACCAAGGCAACGAGGACTGGGTACGATTAAGTCTGACCTAAAGTGGGTAAACTTAATTTAAAATGTGGAACCACAGAAACCATATTGAGGGCTGCCAACTGTGGGGTTCGAACACACTATCTCCCATATGAAAGCTTACAGCTTACGCCACTCAAACTGCGTAGGTAACTCGCTCGGTAAGGTTACTTATGAAGATTAGGAAAAGAAAAGAAAAATACTAATACGTATCCGTTAGAGGAAGCAATTTAGGAAGTCTAGGTTGATAGTAGTTCATAAGAGATAATAAATTATTTACATCACTTTCATTAATAAAAATAAATGATACTGGAAGACCAGCGCTGTCCCGCAGCATTCGTTATAAACAGGTCAGATAACACGTCCTGATATGCCTGTCGTAGTCATATTGTATTGACTGCCCTTTTCAATGGTTTTATGAACATATGATGCAGTTCGTAGACAGAATTAATCCATTCTGACATCATCATACCCTCTGTTTGGTAAAAATCTATCCATACATTCCCTTTTTTATCCTGCAGTTCTTGATGTAAAGCTTGGTATTGTGTCGTAGAAGACAATCGTATTTTTAATCGCAGTTCTTCTATATAGAAGGTTGTCTTGTAAGCTCATAGGTTAGTCTTGAATGAGCGTTTTTGCTGGGCAAAGAACTTTTTTTAATAATACATGGCCTTCACTTTTTCTAGTGCAGCTAGGTAATCCTTCGATAGGTGTTCCCAGATAATGTCTAAGGCGTATGTCGTGATGGGTTCTGTTTGTATGTACACCCTATTCTCTTAGCAGCATATTGGGGACGCTCTGACATCTGTTGAATATATTTGGAAGAAGGGAAAGTTTAGAGAATCAAAGAGTATCTAACAGGAAATAGTACTCTTCCGTGATCAGAGGAAATGTACAATCTCTGGCCTGACAGCTTGTAATCAAATATGGCTGCATACAACGACATTACTTAGAATGAAAATCGCATATATTAGAATATTAATGAAAGTGTCAGTCGCTTAGCAACCTACTAAATACAGAATGTATTGCGGGTTAGGGTAGGCCTTCGCCTGCAGTTACTGGAGTGATTATTTAATTATTTGATTTTATGATGACTCGAAGTTGGCTGAACTGAAAGACCTATCATTGTCTCATGATTCACCGGCAGGTAATTCCTCAGAGAATAATACAAAAATGAAGTAAATCGGTCCAGTAGGACGGACGAACGGATTTGCCAAAGCTGTTTTTAGTAAACTCTTTTAATACAGTATATAGATTATTGCTTTAACGTCCCACGATTGATACGACTTTATGCGATTTTTGCAGACATTACAATGTCGGAATTCTGTGCCTCGGGAGTTCTTTTACCTGCTAGTAGATCTACCGGCACGAGGCTGGCGTATTTGGGCACCTTCCAATACGACCGAAATAAGCTAGGGCCAAACCCTACAACTTGAACTCAGAAGGCCAGCGGTCAGTTAAAATAAATTTAACCTGCGGAGACAAACGACTCAGAACCAATAAATGATGTTAACTCTCTCTCTCAGTGCTACAACAGGAAAATCTTGTAATACCATATTCTCGGTATAGCGATTTCTCGCTACCGCCACAATTATTAAAGCTATTACTCTGTAATAAGACCGCTATAGGTCAAAGGAAGCTGAGGGAGATAGAAGGGAATAGCTAGAATGAAGTTTGTTACTTCAAGGAAACAAAAAATCAGAAAAGGCCACAATGCTAGCGAACAGAGGCTTATGGAGGCTTACGGAGATGCTTAGGGCTGCTGGCTGTGGGATTCGAACCCACTATCCCCGGAATGCAAGCTGACAGCTACGTGCCCCAAACTGCTCATACACTTGTTAGGTATATATATATATATATATATATATATATATATGATGACTCGAAGTTAGCGGAACCGAGAGACCTATCATTGTCTCATGATTCACCGGCAGGTGAATATATATAAAAACTATGTACGTATGTACATATGCATGTATGGAAATAAATTAGTGAATTTGAAGTGATTATTAACTGAGCGGGCTACTTAATGCACTGACAAACTGTAATATGAAGTTTTAAGGATACTAGGTAGACAACTCACTGGTTTTAGAAGAAACTACCTAAATATATGGCGAAATAATGGACCATAGATTAATATGAACAAGAACAAAATAATGACTGTTGATAGAGCTGACAATTTAAGCCACCATAGACATCTTCAAGGAACTGAAGAACGTATAAGAACGTCTCAGAAATTCTATACATTTCTTGGTCAATTCCAGTTCCGGTAGCTGTGCTCCTGAGATTAAGAGAACATCTATGTCCAAAAAATTCAATGACGAATTTATGGAAGGCTGGCTCTATCTCGTTACCATTGACAATGAGAATGGTGTTCAATCTGGTATTTTGAGCCCTCCTCTGTGGAGCCGAGATGTGGACACTTCGTTGTAGAGACCTGAAGAATATAGATTGTATTTTGAAATGTTGTGCTGGGGAAGAATGTTACACATACCCTGGGCAGCATTTCGCACCTTTGATTCCATAACCAGCTGGACGTCATCAATAAGTAAACAGAGAGTTTTACAATTCTTTGGACACATCATGCGACGTGGGAATGACATCATAGAAAAAACTGATCATTCTTGGAAATGCTCCTACTCGATGGTCGAACATTATCAAGAATATAACCGGTTTGAACCTCCTTGGCGCAGCACGTCTCGCCAAGAACCGCAAGGGGTGGAAACAACTCTGAATAATAGCCCTCTCGGAGTTCACGATCCTCAGAATAGAGGGAACGATTAAAAAATGAGAGAATGAATGGTCATGTTGCCTTACATTCATTGGTATAGTCATCACTAGGGCTCGGATGTTTAGGAAGTCATATTTTTTTCTTTGTCTCTATTTTATTGCATGATTCATTTTGGTACAAATCAGGTGATTATCGTCACAATTAAGTGATTTTTATTTGTCATATAAATGCATAGTTTGGCTATTTTTTGTCATAAGGTCATATTTTGAGCTATTTTTGTAGAAACGTCATATTTCGGTTATATTTCGGTGGTCTGACGACAGCTGTAGCTGTGGAAAATTACCTTCAACTTACCAAATACGAACTAATATTCACAAAACTGTTTTTCGGTATCATGTCTGCAGCTAACACAAGTGGAATACTCTGTCTCTTCTATCAAGATTGCGCTGGAATTGTTTTCTAACAGTTTGTCAGGAAGTTTGGCATATTATATTAAGTTTAATTTTGGAATTATATCGAGTGTAATTTCTCGTTTAGAAGCTGTTAGCTTAGAAATTCATGCACGTATTGAAACTGTGAGAAGTGCTGAACTTTCAGTACATCAATCACATGGAATAGTTGGCGACAATGTGAAACGGAAACTTTAAAACGCGCTTAATCGAAATGACACTTTTCGCTGTTTGTGCAAGATAAATGATGTTCTATATCAGCAAATTTCAAGACGAGTGCATACTCGACAGTAGTGATTTAACATTATTTAAATATGCACTAATAACGTCTTGTGTTGTGGAAAGGAGCTTCTCTTGGGTAATGTGTTAAGTGATAATCGCAGGTCTTCCGCGCCTTATGCTTTGAATATGAATCTTTTCATACTCTCAATTCCATCCGCTGAGTAGAATAAAAAAGGTATGCGAGTTTGCACTATTTGCCCTGCCGCTCTACCATAATGTATTGAAAGACATCTACTTAATTCTATTCGTGGTGCTCAATTTAAACGTTAACGCATTTGAGTAATATTAATGAAATCTGGACTTTAACGTTCCAAAATATTTAAAAATAAATTGATTTCTAGTTTTTTCGTATTTCAAACCACCAATGTAGGGCGCAAACATGTCTTGACTTTTAAAATATTGTGTGATCAGATAATCTTAGCGAACTTAGAACTTTATAGGTATGTATTCACAAAAGCTTGATAAGTGAATGAAGGACAATACACTGTGAATAACTGCTAAACGTGCATACTCAGATATTTTTTTGCTAGTGGCTTTACGTCGCACCAACACAGATAGGTTTTATGGCGACGATAAAAATTAATATGAAAGCAAGAATAAAGAATTTAGTTAACAAACAAATATCTATCAAAGGAATTGCCATTTCGATCGATAACTTATTTTAAAAATGACCATATTTAGATTAAATAAAAATGACCATATTTAGATTAATCATTTTCGGGTCATATTTTGTCATTTTACGTCATATTTTGTCACTTTTGAGGTCATATTTCGTCAGTTTTGAGGTCATATTTGCTTGCTTATTCGGGCTATTTTTAGGTCTTAAACATCCGAGCCCTAGTCAACACCATTCATTGAATTATCACTTTTAATGGTATCCATAACGCCTTAAAAAAATTTTGAGCCAAGAAAACGCACTGAATGACGGAGATAATATCTCAATGAATCAGTGGTAGAGTGTCGGCCTCCAGATCTCCAGATCGTGGGTTCAAAACCCGTAAGATACAATTCAAATGTTCGTTCGGTACTCCAAATCGTACGGTGCCGACATGTAAATATCTCTGGTGTTTACCCTACAATAGTTATATATGCCATACGAAATGTAAAGAGCAGGACGAGGACGATTTTACGCCTGAGTGATAGTGAGGGCTGGCAATTGATTTCTATCCTGATTCAAGAACTGGAAAAAATCCAAAGAAAAGCAGCTCGATTTGTTCTGGGTGATTTCCGACAAAAGAGTAGCGTTACAAAAATGTTGCAATGTTTGGGTTGGGAAGAATTGAGAGAAAGAAGAAGAGCTGCTCGACTAAGTGGTATGTTCCGAGCTGTCGGCGGAGAGACGGCGTGGAATGACATTAGTAGACGAATAAGTTTGAATGGCGTCTATAAAAGTAGGAAAGATCACAATATGAAGATAAAGTTGGAATTCAAGAGGACAAACTGGGGCAAATATTCATTTATAGGAAGGAGAGTTAGGGATTGGAATAACTTACCAAGGGAGATGTTCAATAAATTTCCAATTTCTTTGAAATCATTTCGGAAAAGGCTAGGAAAGCAACAGATAGGGAATCTGCCACCTGGGCGACTGCCCTAAATGCAGATCAGTATTGATTGATTGATAGATTGATTGATTGATTGATTGATTGATTGATTGATTGATTGAGTTCGCCTTACGCCACGAACTGCATATAATATCTTTTCCACTTTCACATTCTACTGTACGTAATAAAACCTGGGTATGAAAGAGTACCTTCATGGTAATACCTATTATAATTGGGGGTTTCGGAAATTGATTAGTTCCAACTTACACTTGGAGCTCCTGATATAGCCTTCCCTCGAATAAACAATATAAGTTTTTACATCAGTTAATATTAATGAATACGTCGAGTCTCAGTATTATTTTGCTTGTTGCTATCAAACATCCTTCTTACTTACTTACTTACTTCGCTTGGAAGGGAAACTACCTTCCGTCGCCCAAGAGTACGGCGAGAAAACAGTTTTCATAGAAAGAGTAACAACAGTAGGCTCATACTTACTATAGTGGAAGTGGAAAGAATAAAGTAAAACTGATCCATTGAGAGATGCGGTTTGTCTGCTCTCTGGTAGAGTAAATCGGAACGTCAAAAGTGACACATACGCAGCCTAAATGGCATCAAATTCATAATGCTGGACACGATAGCCATGGCCATATGATTGTTGTTACTTTGAATTTCTTCCAATAGTCGTGTATCACCATGGTCTGACAATCAGCAGAGTATTCGGCTGAATGAACATTTTTTAGGTTTCATTCTATCAATAACAATACCATTTGAAATTACAGCAACCTTGGTCCTGTTGATCAACTTACCAGCTATAATAATAATAATAATTTCGTGTGACTATTTCTAGCCGGTTGCAGCTCTTGTAAGACAGACCCTCCGGTGGGGGTGGGTGGCATCTGCCATGTGTAGGTAACTGCGTCTTATTGTGGTGGACGATAGTATATTGTATGTGGTGTGTGAATTGCAGGGATGTTGGGGACAGCTCAAATACCCAGCCCCGGAGCCATTCGAATTAACCAATGAAGGTTAAAATCTCCAACCCGACCGGGAATCGAACCCGGGACCCTCTGAACCGAAGGCCAGTACGCTGACCATTCAGCGAACGAGTCGGACAACTTACCAGCTACCATTTCCCAACAGCAATGTGGTAAAAGGCACGCTGTGCTACGTAGAGTTTTAACGATCCAAAGCATGAGGCTTGCCTGCGTACTTTATATTGACATATATTTCCTGTGCAATGAGTAACAATGAAGTTCCTCTTGACAATGACATCACTTATCTTGTGAAGGACTTGGGACTTGCTGTCTCCACGTCTGACTCTAGTAACTTAGTAACAATTTCCCGGTTTGTAAAGGAGCCTTCTCATGCATACAGATAGCTACATAGTGGAATGGAACAGAAGTTGAGCGTGTATACTGAACATCTGTGTCGGAAATTCTCCACGAAATCCAGTTTACAACTTTTTGTTAAGATTTGCATAAGCCGAAATGAATTCAGCTTTCATTTGGAATACAATCCCGAGCGTCCTTGTTTACGGAGAACTATGTACAGTAATTCGCTACAAAGTACCGTTTTCTCTATCTATTTTTAAATTTTTATTTCTCTGTCTTCAGAATTCCTTAATTACTGTTTTTAAAATGAATATCCCTTAAATGCAGCAGAAAATAATGACGACTGCAAAACTATATTCAAGCGAAATTTTAATAGCTTATTTTAGAGCTGAAGTATGTACCCCTCTAATAGCCCTTGCATCTATAATATTCCAAAATTGTCATTACAAGCGTATCTGGTCTCTGAAAAATCTCAGGTAACGTGAAATCAATATTCCATATACAGACACTTTTAAAGGGAATATATGAAATATTGTATATTCGTAAGGTTTATGCTTTAAATTTATCCCAGTGCCGATGACCTAGATGTTAGGCCCCTTTTTTTTGTTAGGGGCTTTACGTCGCACCGACACAGATAGGTCTTATGGCGACGATGGGATAGGAAAGGCCTAGGAGTTGGAAGGAAGCGGCCGTGGCCTTAATTAAGGTACAGCCCCAGCATTTGCCTGGTGTGAAAATGGGAAACCACGGAAAACCATTTTCAGGGCTGCCGATAGTGGGATTCGAACCTACTATCTCCCGGATGCAAGCTCACAGCCGCGCGCCTCTACGCGCACGACCAACTCGCCCGGTAAATAGGCCCCTTTAAACAACAAGCATCAATCAACAATCAAATTTGTCCCAGCTTTTTTTTTTTTTTTTTTTTGCTAGTTGCTTCACGTCGCACCAACACAGATAGGTCTTATGGCGACGATGTGACAGGGAAGGGCTAGGAGTGGGAAGGAAGCGGCCGTGGCCTTAATTAAGGTACAGCCCCAGCATTTGCCTGGCGTGAAAATGGGAATCCACGGGAAACCATTTTCAGGGCTGCCGACAGTGGGGTTCGAACCTACTATCTCCCGATTACTGGATACCGGCCGCACTTAAGCGACTGCAGCTGCCCCAGCTTTAAGGCTCCAGTCTTTGGTAGAAGAATCAGTAGTTAGTCTAAACATTTTACTGACATTTGTTGTCATGCAAATATAGGAACCAAAACCAGCTAACAAAAGGGGTGGGCATGGCAAGCATTCATTATCGAGAAACGCAAATTTGGGACTGTATAAAGTACAGTAGTACCCTTGCCGCTGGGGCTGAACATTAATTAAGGCCACGGTCGCTTCCTTCCCACCCTTAGCCCTTTCCTATCCCATTGTCACCGCAAGACCTATCTGTATCGGTGCGACGTAAAACAAATTGTGAAAGAAAGTATCTCGCCGATACTGGTGTTTGAATGTGAGATTTGCGTAACTAGGAAAAAACCAACACTACGAAGATATGTGTTCTGAAGATTATGTTTGTGCCTTTACATAGACACTGCAGAAGAAGAAGAAGAATAGAACTGCACATTAAGAAGACTACAGTATTCTGACGGAAATCACTACAGTGGTTCAATGTTACCACAATGGGGGACGACCGCCTACCTAAGCAAATATATCTTCTAAAACTTTCGGTAAAAGACAAGAGCTAGACCAGGTCTAGATAGTATAAGTGCTAGAACAGTGCCCGTAAGGAGGCGTGAGATATTTGGCACGGACAACTTACTCAGAAGAAAACAGAAACATCACCATTCTTCTGTAGCGTTGTATCAGATCGTGTGATTAATTACGGTCTCAACCCATCTTTCCGTTGTACGTCCAATGAATCTTTTGTCAGTGTGCACATACTGTAAGATTCGTTTCGGTATCCTCCTTCGGTCCATTCTCTGAGTGTTTACGTACTAAAATAGAGGTTCGATCCTGAAAGGCAAATTATTGTTGTATAAATCTTTCTGATAACTTGATGTGACCGAGCGAGTTGGGCGGGAGATCGTGGGTTCGAATCCCACCGGCGGTAGCCCTGGTGATGATTTTCCGTGGCTTCCGGGCGAGTCAGCCGTGCGGTTAGAAGCGCGGAGCTGTGAGCTCGCATTCGGGAGATAGTGGGTTCGAACTCCACTGTCGGCAGTCCTAAAAATGGTTTTCCGTGGTTTCCCACTTTCACACCAGGAAAATGGTGGGGCTCTATCTTATTTAAAGCCACGGTCGCTTCCTTCCCATTCCTAGGCCTTTCTTGCCCCATCGTCGCCATAAGACTTATCTGTGTCGGTGCGACGTAAAGCAACTAGCAAATAAAGATTTTCCGTGGTTTCCCATTTTCACACTAGGAAAATGCTGGGGCTGTACCTTAATTAAGGCCACGACCGCTACCTTCCCAACCCATCCCTTCCCCTTCGTTGCGTCGCCGAAAAACATTCGATGTGTTAGTGCAACTTTAGGCCACTGGCAGAAAAGAAAAAATGAGTGGAAATTATTAATTTATTTAGTTAGATGTTTGTTTCTTTCGGCTCGTCTGATGAAAGGACAACGTTCAGGCCTTCAGTTCAGAGGACTCGGGATCGATTCCAGGTCGAATTGGGGATTTTAATAGAGAGTGGTTAATTCTTCTGACTCAGGGTTGAGTGTTTTTGTTTGTCCCAAACACTCTTCTTCGTATTCACACAGCATATATGTCACACTACCAAAGACCACAGAAACACGTATTAGTGAATGCATCCCTCCACATAGAGTTGGAGTCACGAGGGGCATCCGACCGTGAAACAGGGTCAGATACACGTGTACGACACATTTCGGACTCGCAACCCAACAGCGGTGTGGGGAATGCGGTAGTGGAAAAAGAAAGAGAAAAAAAGAAGAGTAATGTATACGTTTATTACTTCTCGTCAGGTCAAAACTTTGGATTTGAAGCAACAGCTTGATATTGACACTTTGTTGAATAGGCCTATGATAATTTTTATATATTTTAATTTACATTCTTGTTTCAGTCACACATCCCAGTTTTTGTTAAAACGAGTTACTGTACTACCCGGAATTTTGAAGACCTCTCAGTTATTTTACATTAATCTCAAATAATAGTATTTCTGAGAAGAAAAGAAAACAGCATTGAGGGCATGGGACATGCAGAGATTACAAAGTGGGGCTCCAGATGGAAAATTCTGGAACCACTGTGCTAGATGATCTGGAGGCACTGAGAAGTGACTGCAAGTTCAAGAAGCAGATGGCGAAGGTCACTAAACCAACCTCATAGTCTTCGAACCTGGTTGTATGATGATAAGAATGATTAAGGTTAAGGGCCTTCCTCCACCACCTTCTACAATCTCAATATTTTCTCAATATTCAATTAGCCAGGGTTTATTATCTTGCAAGACCACTTGAATTTTCAAGTGAGGATTTCAACCCGTGATCGACCAGGATTGGAACCTCAGCCGTACGTGTGAATAACCAGCAAATAAGTCACTAGGTTTATCGCGGTTCCCACATTATATATACATAAAATTTTAATTCAAGAAGTTATGCTGCGTGTGGAGAGATAAAAAAAAACGTATCATTTAGGATGGGTGAGGTAAGCTCGGAGAGCTTAATAAAAACTTTTGGCTTTGACATTTATTAAATTACAATGGAACATTCCCTAGCGTAAAATACCCTGTTAAAATGTTCGAATTAAGGTGCTTTGTTGCTGCGGGTGAGTTCAGCAATCCAGTAGACTCACAGTTAGTTCATTAAAATTAAAATTGAGGTTTGTTAAATGTAGTTGTGTTTGTATAAATTTGAATGATAGAATTGAACACGCGTGCTCACATTTACTTTTGAGCTCCAACACTGTGGGAACAGTGACAAGGAAAGAACGTTTCTCAATTCCAACAACTTGTAGATCATTGATTAATAGGCTAAATGCAACAACCTAGTGCACTTTCTCTATGTGGATAATCTGCAGCTGAGAAGAGGTTCCTTAGTTAATCTGGAAAAGTTTGGATATCTACAGATGCAGGACTGTAAAAATAATTGACGGCATTGTGTTATAGCTAAATTTAAAAACAAAATAATTTGCCAGTTTCTCCAGATCATCTAGCACAGTGTCCGACATCATGGGTAAATGGTTAGCGTGCTGGCCTTTGGTCACAGGGGTCCCGGGTTCGATTCCCGGAAGGGTCGGGTATTTTAGCCTTAATTGGTTAATTTCGCTGGCATGGGAGCTGGGTGTATGTGTCGTCTTCATCATCATTTCATCCTCATCACAACGCGCAGGTCACCTACAGGTGTCAAATTGAAAGACCTGCATCTGGCGAGCCGAACTTGTCCTCGGACACTCTCGGCCCTAAAAGCCATACGCCATCTAGCAAAGTGCTTCCAAAATTTTCCATCTGGCGCCCCACTTTATTATCTCTGTATATTCCATGCCGCCAATGCTGTTATACTTTTTCTTCTCAGAAATACAAACATTTGAGATGAATGTAGAAGTACCTAGAGGACTTCAAAATTCACGCAGTAGAGTAACTCATTTTAACAAAAACTGGGATGTGTGACTGAAACGAGAATGTACATTAAAATATGTAGCAATCATACCCTACTCAACAAAGTCAATCAATCACTACTGATCTGCATTTAGGGCAGTCACCCAGGTGCAGATTCCCTATCTGCTGTTTTCCTAGTCTTTTCTTAAATGATCGCAAAGAAATTGGAAATTTATTGAACATCTCCCTTGGTAAGTTATTCCAATCCCTAATTCCCCTACCTATTAAATAATATTTGCCCTAATTTGTCCTCTTGAATTCTAGCTTTATATTCATATTGTGATCTTCCGAATCCTCTCGGCCGTTATTCTTGGCTTTCTTGACCGGGGCCGCCATCTCACCGTCAGATAGCTCCTCAATTCTTATCACGTAGGCTGAGTGGAACTCGAACCAGCCCTCAGGTCAGGTGAAAATCCCTGACCTGGCCGGGAATCGAACCCGGGGCCCCTACACCACGGGGCCAACTCCTACTTTTAAAAACATCACTCAGACTTATTCGTCTACTGATGTCATTCCACGCCATCTCTCCACTGACAGCTCGGAACATACCACTAGGTCGAGCAGCTCGTTTCCTTTCTCCCAAGTCTTCCCAGCCCAAACTTCGCAACATTTTTGTAACGCTTCTCTTTTGTGAGAAAACACCCAGAACAAATAGAGCTGCTTTCCTTTGGATTTTTTCCAGTTCTTGAATCAGTCAAAGTGTCAATGTTCAAAATGACTGTAGAAATGGGGACTTTATTCAACTTTACCACCAACTGCATGAGTTTCAGTGGAACTCGTTGCATCCTTTTGAAAACGTAAACCCCTTTGAATATAAACTTCAGTGGCGGCGATTGGGTATTAGAAGTTGGAGGGAAAAAAAATTTACAGACAGCAAAAGGTACCCGGGTTTGTGGGGTGTAGTAGACGAAGGGGGTGGGGTGTTATATAGATAAAAAAAAACTGAGAAAAAAAGGAATAAAATGGTAAGCTGTTTGAAGCTTTCTGAGCGAATTTCGACAGAGAGGTAACGGTTGACAATTTGCCAAAAGTGCGGTAATAATAGTTTTTATTTTATTTTGAGTCAGAACTATACAATAACACTTTCACCAAAGGAACAATATTACACATTTATTACAATTAAATAGGAGTAAGGCGTGATTATACAATTAAAACAATTAGTATTTGACTGCGCACTAAGAAACTAATAGACGCTAAAGAGATTGCCAGACTGACGAGTGCGCTTGGCGAGCGGGTGAATCAGACATGTGTGCATGACCTTGGCAAAAACAAAGAAAAAAAAAAAAGAAAAAAAAACCACACCCTTACTACGCTTCCTCACAGCACATGCAAAGTCTCCCCTACTTGCTATGGTGCTATGCAAATAATTGTTTAGCTGCCACGAACAGCATTTTGTGCGTTTTTCCACTAATAATGTTGTTAATAATTAAAGAAAATAAAGGAAAGAATTATCTGGTAAAACAACAGGGCTTGCACAAATTACTTTTCTTTTAGATAATTGCTAGTTCGAACTGGCTAAAATGGAATAAAAATTAATCATGTCCCCACAAATCGGGGGGAGGGGCGGGCAATGCCCCCACTCGCCACCCCTCCTAGCAGTGGCTACTGGTCAACCTGAAATTGTACCTGTTTTACATAAAGACATTTTGCGGCCAGTGTGAAAGGAAAGGAAGACCTGGATCACGGGAAAGGAAATGCGCTAATATCTCCATTTATTACAACGTCAAATTAAAAAAAAAAAAAAACTCGTGGCGCAACACTCCGAAGGGCCTTGCCCTACTAAGTGACCGCTACTCAGCGCGAAGGCCTGCAAATTATGAGGTGTGTGGTCAGCACGACGAATCCTCACGGCCGTTATTCTTGGATTTGTAGACTGGGGCCGCTATCTCACCGTCAGATAGCTCCTCAGTTGTAATAACGAAGGCTGGATTGATTTCGAACCAGCACTGAAGTCCAGGTAAAAATATGATAAATATTTTTATTACTAGTGCTTTAGGAAATGTTATTTCCCTCATTAACCTCGTGCACATGAACTGTCTTTGGAGACATGTTGGCGAGCCGGAAGGGGACGGAGGAGCAGCAGTTGACAGACACGTCGACCCAACTTCCAGTCTCTATCACTCTAAGCTACGGGCTCATGGGGGTACAGTTGTATTGTTCATTCTATCATCACTGTTTAACTGTGTAAACCTGTTCAGGGTTTCAATTTTGAGTTCACCCCGAATATTTACTGAAGCTAATAATAGAAGTGAAACCTCCATGCTTGAACTATTGTTCAGCTTCTTCTAGGAGTATCCTTAACGCGAGCCTCAACAATTCGCTTGCGCTTTTGTTTTACTCACTGCTGGTCCCACCCATATTGTCGCCATTGCCCCGCGATTATTATCTTTCGCTGGCATGATTGCCAGCTGCCTTGAGTGAGACTTCGCTGTCACAAAATGTTATGAAACACTGATGCACAAGAATTTTGCCTTGAAAAGTGGTTCATTAACGTGCCAGCAAACCTACTTTTGCGGCTTCCTTGCATGGGCACAAATGCGTCATTATTAGTCCCCGAAGCTTCGAACATAGAAAACGAGTTTACGCTCAAGTACGGTACGTATCGGATTACTTGCCGGTATTCTGATAATATACCATAGTTCCATCACGAATTCAAAAATAGAATACCGAGCTCGATAGCTGCAGTCGCTTAAGTGCGGCCAGTGTCCAGTATTCGGGAGATAGTAGGTTCGAACCCCACTGTCGGCAGCCCTGAAAATGGTTTTCCGTGGTTTCCCATTTTCACACCAGGCAAATGCTTGGGCTGTACCTTAATTAAGGCCACGGCCGCTTCCTTCCTACTCCTAGCCCTCTCCTGTCCCATCGTCGCCATAGGACCTACCTGTGTCTAAGCGACGTAAAGCAACTAGCAAAATTTTTTTTTTAAAATAGAATGATCAATTTAGATTTATAACACGTTTGGTTCTTAAGTACGCGTGTTTTCTAAAATCAAAGCTCCAATTTTTCTCCAGTCGTTAGTTTACACTCAAATGGGAATATATAATTATTTCCCTAATTTTTCGTGTCTAATTGCCACAATTTGAATACTTTTCGTGTAATACTAGCCTACATATTGGAACTAATCACATTACTATGTTCTGATCAAACTTTGTCGCTCATTTCTCGTAAACTACATTTTCGGTTCTCTTTCCCTCATTATTTTTAAGTCATTACCTTAATTACCTTTTCTTTGTATTATGAGATATAATATCTAAAAAACTGACCAGAATCATGTGCCTAGGGCTAATAGTTGACAAAAATTATGTGCATGCAAAATGTTGACCATAATATGTTACATTAAAATAGCACAAACGTGTACTAATTCTGGAAATATACTTCTGGAAGTGATCACTTTGGTAGCTGGGAGAAAAGGCAAAATGCAAATATTGATAAATAGCCCAGCCATGAAGGAAAGTGAATATCAACACGCAAATCGCATTCGCTTCGAATAATTGATTAGTGAGTTTTTCATTAAAGATTAATTATTCAGTACGGCCAATGTTTTGTGTTTGCAGCGTGTAAGAATCTCCTTAAGACACTCTCGTAGAGAAAAAATATTCTCAAGAAGGAGCAACAAAAGTGACAATGATTTTCTACATGCTGTTCCAAGCCAGTATAACTACACGAAACTGTGCAAGTGACTGACACAGATTCCAAGGTGTAACTTTCCTCTTTGACGCTTGTCAATACCCTCGTCGCTATTCCTCCGTTTCCTTACTCCATTTCTTATACATGACTCCACATTTTCCATATATGATGCCCTACCCTGCTTCGTAAACACTACCTTGAATACTCCTCGTTCCTTTCAAAGTTGTTTTCATTAAGTCGAGCCCGTCGCAAAGCTCTTCACTCCGTCGTATTTCAAAGACCCGCATCCTCTCACCTATGCCCTCTGAGGATTTAGACATCACCATTTGATCTCAACCATATTCCAGAAGCTTGGAAGCTCGTGTTATGTTTTCACGTTACATCACAGGTTTGCATGAAAAATCATTACTTCCACCTTCATTTCAAAAATGACAACAAACTTCAACTGCCAGTCATATTAAGGGGATTAGCTATGTTACAAGTTTCAAAAAATATTTTTTAGAACTTTTTTGTTTATAGCCAACTACAGCAGTGCAATAGTAGTGAAAGGTTATTTTAAAAATCTGCATTAATTTTTTGTGAAACAGAAATCAATCAGTAAAATGTTAGTGTTTTAGTGCATTTCTGATCAAACTTTGTCACTCGTTTCTCGTAAACTACATTTTCAGTTCTCTTCCCCTCATTATTTCTAAACTACAGTATGTCATTACCTTAATTACCTTTTCTTTGTATTATTAGATATAATATATAAAAAAAGACCAGAATCATGTGCCTAGGGCTAATAGTTGTTTGGATAAACATTACGTGCTTGCAAAAAGTTGATCACTATATATTACATTAAAATAGCACAAGGTAAGGTAAGGGTTTATTCTTACTGAAGGCAGGTCCGAACCTCCATAGAAATGTGCCTGAGCCGGAGTTTACGTACGGTAGGGTGGCCAGTTCCTTTCCGCTCCTCCATGCCCTTACCCCCCACCAACAGCGCGTAGCAACCCATCCAAATTTTAACTTCGGAGATCTCACGGGATCTGGTGTTTCAACACGGCTACGGCCGTTGGCAAATAGCACAAAAATGTACTAATTTTGGAAATATACTTCTGGAAGTGATCAATTTGGTAGCTGTGAAGAAAGGCAAAATGCAAATATTGATAAGTAGCCCAGCTATGAAGGAAACAGTGAGTATCAACACATAAACCGCCTTCGCTTTGAGTAATTTATTAGTGAGTATTTCATTAGAGATTTATTCAGTACGGCCAATGTTTTGAGGTTTGAGCGTGTAAGAATCTCCTTAAGACACTCTCGTAGAGAAGAAAAACTTCTCAAGGGCAATAAATGTGCTTCTCGTATGCAAGCACGGGTGATATTTTTAGTGACAAAGCCTGGATGAACAGGGCTAGTTGGCCGTGCGGTTAGGGGCGCTCAGCTGTGAGCTTGCATCGGGGAAATAGTGGGTTCGAGCCCTACTGCTGGCAGCCCTGAAGATGGTTTTCCGTTGTTTCCCATTTTCACACCAGGCAAATGCTGGGGCTGAACCTTAATTATGGCAACGGCCGCTTCTTCCCCAATCCTATCCCTTTCCTATCCCATCATCGCCATAAGACCTACCTGTGTCGGTGCGATGTAAAACCAATAAGTTAGCAAAAGAGAAAAGCATGGATGATGATATCTAGCTTTCCACAGGTGTTTTGAAGGCCGCCGGGAGAGTGGAAAGTGAAAGTTTCCAATATCTGTAACCTCGGCACTAAGTGAGAAGATAGAGTTTGAATTTAGGTACTAACTGGGTAGAGTATACCCGACCACATTTGGTCTGCAGGAACCAACCTGGTACTCAGGTTCCGTTCCCGGACGGGTTGGGGATTATAACCTTGACCGGATGCGTGTGCCATCATCATAATGAATAGAATCAGAATTCCAGGGCCCCATCCTCACATACACGTAGGTCACTTTTAGGCGTCAATTCGAAAGAACTGCACCAGGTCTCTCCGGAGGCCATATGAAATTATTATTATTATTATTATTATTATTATTATTATTATTATTATTATTATTATTATTATTATATAATTGCAATGTGCTGCATATACAAATAAATAAAATATGCACCAAATATTTGTATATATCGGATTTATTTTCATGACATTATTTAATAATTAAGATAAGTTTTAGAATAAATACTTGCATGTCCTGTTTTGTTTAGATATTGTGTTAATAATAAGATAAACAGGACTATGCTTTCCTTATTTTGTCAAACAACTCCATTTCACGCACTAGCTCTTTGCGATGTTGCAATACACAATGTGACGTTGCTAATCATACGTAGCCATTATAATTTTTCAAGATTAATGGTGAACTATTAATTCTGTAGATGACTTATATATTGAAGATGAATAATAATAATTATTTGTTCATTATATTTAATAGTTAGAAAATTAATGTCAGCAGTGCCGTTGTCTAATGTTTATCATGGAGGCTTCCTGTCTGCTTAGTTTGTTTTTAATTCTGGTATCGGCACTGTACGCTTTGAATCTGGTCCGAGGTCTGCAATGGGAAACTCTTAGTCTTGTGATGTCAACTGTGAAAGGTGTGAGTTACTAACTCACTTCCGATTTTGTAAATATATTTATGATGACTTAATGGCGAGGAGAATATCAAGGTTTTGCGTTATATTAAGGTTATGGGCACTTCTTATTCAATGCCAGCCTCAATGGTGTGCGTACTAGTTTGTTTCTTTATACAAGGTTAATCTCGAGAACTACACGAACAATTTCAGTAATCCTTTCCCCTTTAGGAAGGCTATTTATTTCAGATTATTTTTGGCTATCTTCTGCAGAGCAAGAAATTTATGGAAAGGTGGAGCAAGTATACAAAACTGCGGATCAGGAAACCTTGAAAGTGAATACGCTGCCTGGTTGTTTGGGAGGTATGTACAAATAATTTTCTGCTGGTTACTTGTAAGGCCCTGAATACATACAAAAACAAAAAAGAATGTTCTGTTCCATAAATAAAATAAATTTGAAGTTGAAAATATTATGTTAGTAGCGCAGCTAGTATTTAATGATGAGCGATTTAGGGTTTCGCTTCCTGTACCTACGCAGAACGTCTTCATACAACTTATCGCATAAATACTGCCTCGAGATGTAGTGCATTGATGTACTTACAATTGCTTCTTACACTTTACGCACGCATACAGCCTGAAGCATGCTACGGAGGGTGGTATAAGCCGACGGATAAACTAAGCTACTACCTATCTCACAAACATGACACTCTACTTCAATCTCCTTCCTCGGACAAATCATTCGATACATTTTAAAAAATCATATTTTTTGAACTAAAGACATTCATCCTTACTATCCGTAAGATAATTTGCAATTATTTCTCAAACCCCTGTAGAGATATCAAAATATCAATGAGCTCTTGAAATCTACAAAATATCTGCGACAGCGTTTAACTGCAATAGGTAACTTGTGAGTCCTTATTGAAGTGCTCATTTAATTAATCATTAATTTATTTGAGAGTACAGAGAATATTAGTTTTATTGAGTCTGTGTAACTTACAGGGATCATCTACATTCACAGTTCATTTCGCAATTTTAACAGGAAGCTTGGAGCCGAGGTCTATTTGTTCGCAAGCTATGTTTAGAAGGAGGAATTTTAAGCTGAAGCACCCAACTTAGAACATGGAAATTATGTAATTCCAACGGCCCGGACCAGTGGAAAACATTTCGGAAGCACGGCGAGAGGCTAGAAAAATAATACGATACACTTTTGAAGTAAGCATCTTGTTCGCGATGATTTGAACCAATGATATGGCAGCGTCGCTGTCAATATGGCTAGGCATTGCTTAAAATCAGAGATGGCCATTAGCGAGCATACAACGGCGTCTATGAGGATAAAATAATAAAAGCGACTAGCGCGTGTGCTAGCTACCCTTATTATTCTACAGGAGTCTGTGAAGGTAACATCGTAAGAAGAAGTGTATTTACGTGAGTGCTGAGTCAGGACTTACGTATCTTGATCGTGTGGGGACTTGTAACTTTTGTTTAAGACGCTCAGACTGTATTTAACTATTCACAAGATGTAACTTTGGAAGATTTGCAATTATATTTAGATTTGCAGACGAAAAGAACAGTTTCCGATGATCTTTCACATGCCTATTAGCCTGCCTGTTTAAGTAGATTTTTCGAGGATACGAACATTAAAACTTCTAGTGCAGCATTTATGCACAGTTGCAGATGTTAAAGGTGTGACATAATACAGATGAAGTATGGAGCGAAAGGGAAATATATGACCTAGTAACGGGGATAGGTTAGTTTTTATTTAATTTCAGTAGGTTTGGAAGGAATGCGTCCTGTTCGAGTAAATGTTAGGAAGCTTGTAAAATATAAATAATTGTAAAGTACATGTGGGCCGATTGCGTGAGGTCACAACTTGCCTTTCATTTATTCAGATTTTATGGCTGAGTTGTTAGCGTCTTTCTCTTTTATAAGTTAGTTTCTTGCTTTACCTTCATATATTTTTGTTTGTTTTTCCTTTGATATTTGAGACGCAGTGTACGTCTGGGGGTTTGAAAGTATAAAAGGGATTTAAATCAAAGTCAGGTAGTACTAGATTCAATTGTTAATGGGAGCTCAAAGAGTACAAAAATATGCCGTCAGGTTTTCTTGGATTTATTGCATGAAGTGTGGACGAGAATGTGTGAAATGGTGGAGTTTGGATCCACAAATTTTGGTAGCGTCATCTTCATGATTATTTGAATATAAAGATGAGTGTGAATTAGGGATTGATTCACGAGTTCCTCGAACGCAGTTTCGTATTCCAAGTTCCGAATATTAGAATCAGTTTCCTTAAATTATTATTATTATTATTATTATTATTATTATTATTATTATTATTATTATTATTATTATTATTATTATTGCGGTTTTCTCGTGGTGTAAGGAGAAGATATTTCAGTAACTTTCAGATTTTCAGACTTGATCTACTATCTGTGTGGTCATTTCTATGTTAAACATATTGTATTATTACAGAGTTGGTCATTTAATTCAAGTTTAACTGTACGAGAGCGAGTGCTTTGTTTGTGACCAGTGCGGCGTTGTTTCTTTTCATGCGCGAATGTTACACGACGTCATTTATATTTGTATTCAGTTTTGGCAACTTTAGGTCATATGATTATTTCGTATGATAATTGAGGAAGAGGACGCGTTCCTTATTTCAAAGGCCTGCATTTTCATGTTTGTGCAATTTGCCTCGGGTAGACTTGTGAGCAGCGTGTGCTAAGGGTTGGACCCTGTATGTTTTTGATATTTGCTGCATTATTTTGGGAAACTTAATCTCCGTTTTGAGTTATTCCGCCGTGTGGTTGGCGAAGATGATGTGTGTGTCTACCGAGGAGAGTTTTATTTTAACGGCCTATTTTATTGGTCTTTTTCCATGTTACTGCGGTTGTTGCAGTAGACGTTTATTTTTCATTTTTCTTTTGTGATATGACCGCGCTGAGGGATATTTGTGTCATGTAATTCTTTTCAGAGACCAACGTTAAGTTACGTGTTGAAAGTTAAAGCCTATCGTGTTTTCATTAATTTGTGCCATATACTTTATTTCAGGAATGCGCGTTGAGTTATGTGTGCCGTTGTAAAGTCCACCAGCTGATTGGTTTTGTGTTATGTAAATTATTTCAGGAACCTACGGTACATCGGATAGAAAGTGATTGCTTATAGTGTAAATTTATTTCCTTATATTTTCCGTCGAGACTGCGAGTGAGGGTTGCGTAAATGCATATGACATCATATTTTTGTTTTTTGATTCTGTATATTTGCCATTTATGAGATTTTATTGTGTGTGGTTTCGATCCACAGTGTTTGTTGTGCTCATGAGGTCACTCATGATTGAGGTGTATCTGTTAGTAGGATGTTTTACCACTCAGCGTAGTTTTATATTGTACGGTTAGATTAGTCATTGTCTCCCCTACGCGAGTTGAGACACGTCTTTTCTTTAGGTTAGGGACCCCCACTGGAATTCCATATGTGCAGAAAAGGGGAAATATATTCATTTACAGTCGAAAGTGTCAACAAAAACGAAGCCAGGATCGTGGTGCCAGCACACTAGCCAAAGTGTTAAATTAATACATTTGAATATTTGTATTATATTTTGATTCTCAAGATGAACTCTATTACGTTGACAGAATGATCTGAGTCATGTAATTTTTTTTATCACATTTAATATGTTGATATTTTTCGTATTTTTCTTGTTTATTTTTAATAAACATATTCTTTCCCTAAACTGACGTCATACTTCACCTTGCTTTACTTATAGTTTTTAGTTAACATCACCGTGTCCATTTTAGTTATATGTTCCCCATCAAAATCCAAGGTGTATATATTTTAAGGTATTATTATTTTCTTTAGTTCGAACTGAGCACATCTGGGAGCGGCTGACTAGTCTGAGGCAAATTATCTTGATGGTAGAAACGGGGACACTTGTAATACACGCCGTTATCGTTACTGTTCTTACGGTTCATCGAACAGTAAAGTGTATGGACCAGAGTCATAATACTCTTCAGTAAATTAATAACGATCGTCGTTGTGCCTTGAAATGACGCTATGTGACAACGTTGAGGGGAGAAATGCTGACCCGCAGCACACGTATCATACAACAAAAATTCGTTGATACAATTAATGTAATACTGAACTTTAGATGACAGAACCTTTCTAGTCAGAGTTCTAAATTGGAGTATTACCACATAGCGTATTTTCTAGGCGCTAAGACGATATTCTGCGATATGTATTTCTCGATCAGTAATATTCATGATCAAGCGTTTCAGAAAATAGTATCATTCACGCCCTCCACCACCTCAGCTCATACAAACGAGCTTCACATAGCGTTCACATGGAGCCAGGCGTGAGCTTCTATGAACTACAGTATAACTATATAAGATTTCAGTCTGTCGAACGCAAAGGCAACACTTATGACGTATAAATTACCTATAAAAATGAATGTATTGTAAGTGATCTAAGTTCTATATTCGAGGTCAGCACCGTATTTGTCTGGTTTGGGAAAGCACGGAAAAACCAACTTCAGACTGTGGGGTGGGGTTCGGATACACTGTCTTCTGAATGCAAGCCGTGACCCAAACTGCGTAGCAACTTTTTCCGTAATAATCTTTTAGGCTCTTAGCCACGATGTTCTGTCAAGACCTTCATTTCCTTCAATCGTACCTTGCATGGTGACGCGCAAGAGTACTAATTTAGCAGCTGTAAGGTAATATATTTCATCTGCATTTATTTTCAATTATATTTTGTAATATTGTACTATCTGTTAAATAGAAAAGGAATCCTAATGGACCTAATCTTACCAATTATTTGCGAGTGTGGCAATTTTACATCTGTCTCTTGGCACAGGCCAGAGCAAAATATAGCACCCATCAACGTCTCAGCCTCACGCTGTGACAGTACGAAAATTGCTGAGGTGTGGGTGATGTTGAGTAATGACATTCAGAGCACAATTTGTGCATACTGGATGCTGTGAAAGGTGCTACTTACGTGGTCAGGTTCTGTTTCAGCAAGGAAGGCAATGGTAAACTACCTCGCTCTTCATTTTGCCTACTGTGCTTTATTATAGCATCACCAGAGGTTTTCCTATTGGTGTTACTATGTGAGGATTCAATCAGCTCTCAGGCTGATGACTTGGCAGACAGACCATCTGATATATTTTAAGAAAAGGACTTCACCGTTTCTACAATGATTTTCTAGACTTTTTATTTTACTGTACTAATTTTAAATATGCTTGTATTCTTATTGTCAGCGAAATGACATGGACAAACAGAATATCATTCCCTTTGCTATTACTACCTGTAAGAGTTAAATAACAAAGCAGTCTTCACAATAACCTCTGCGTATAAATCGAATTGTAATGCAATATATGCAATATATTTACTCTAGTTTCGAGAAATCCACTTCACCAGCGTTTAGTTCAAACTATTTACTGTTTCTTCAACATTTATGGCACTGCGGCATTATAGCACTGACCTCCTAAAGGACATTCTTCTACTCACCGTTCCTGACCTCTTCTTCATCTAACCGTTGCAGTAAAAATCTTTTTCTACATCCGTACTGTTTCTAGAAGGTCAGTTTTTTCACATAATTGTCTTTCTTTAATTCGATCAACGTGCCCTACTCATACAAGTCTACGGTTTTCATAAAAGAGACTACACGAGTTACTTTATACAGAGTGTCCCGAGAGGACTCATAAGTTAAGAGGTGATAGTATTGGCCATTCTAAAGCGAAAACATTATATGAACATACGCTTTATTTTCAATACTTTCCGATACACAGACCGTATTATGTAACTATCAATTGTCAATATCCCGTTGTAAATTACGTGTAATTATTGTGTAATTGTCCATTTCTCTTTACATCCTATTCGCAAAAATACCACCTCCAAGTTCAATGCATTTTGAAGCTCTTGCAGACAGATCTGTGTTGCTAATCAGAGCTGATGTATCTCTCCTTTAATGTGTGCACAAGCATTTAAAATGCGAGCAAGCAAGTCCTCCCTTATTTTCACTTTTCAGCTTTCTGGGTGAGAAGCCAGCAACTAAGCCATTGAGATAATCACGCCCCCTTTTTACTATCATATAATATAGATTGGTCAGAGTACTGGCCTTCGGTTCAGAGGGTCCCGGGTTCGTTTCCCGGCTGGGTCGGGGAATTTAATCTTCATTGGTTAATTCCATTGGCCGGGGGCTGGGTGTTTGTACTGTTCCCAACATCCCTGCAACTCACACACCACACACAACACTATCCTCCACTACAATAACATGCAGTTACCTACAGATGGCAGATGCCGCCCACCCTAATCGGAGGATCTGTCTTACAAGGGCTGCACTCAGCTACAGTAGAAATGAAATTAAAATCATTATAGAATATCGATTACCGGTAATAGCTAGTTAGTTGTTGGATGCCCATTATACTGCAACATACGCCGCGGAGTTCTCTTAACATGCCAGAAGCCATCAACACGCAGTTAACGCGTTTAAGCACCCTTAAATGTCACTGTCTTCAGTGAACATCGACCTCGTTACCTTGACAACGGAAGACCTACTGTGAACTTATAGCGTCACTAAGGTTGACATTATTATTGAAATTCCAGTCATTCGACCAGGTCAGGAATGGAATGAATGAAGCCCTCATCTAGCGGCGAGGATAGGAATTGTGCCGGCTGCCGAAACCTGTCGCACTCCTCTGGGGCAATGATTTATGAATGACAGGTGAAACAAAATGATAGTGGAGAGTGTTGCTGGAATGAAGGAAGACAGGAACAACCGGAGTACCCGGGGAAAAACCTGCCCTGCCTCCGCTTTGTCCAGCACAAATCTCACATGGAGTGACCGGGATTTGAACCACGGAACCCAGTGGCGAGAGGCCGGCGCGCTACCGCTTGAGCCACGGAGGCTCACATTATTATTATTATTATTATTATTATTATTATTATTATTATTATTATTATTATTATTATTATAACTCTTATTCTTGCTCGTCTTCTTATTAGTCCCAATGTGGCTTTGACTTCGGGATATCAGACATTCATCACTTTATTTCACTGCCTCAAATCTAAGTGTTCTGAATGAAAGAAATCTGGGATAAGATTTCTCCGAGAGGACCATTTTCCTTTGCCAATTTAATTTCATATTAATTCACGTTAGCACTTGATGAGGCTTCATCGCCTGAGCCGGTACTAGCTCTCAAATCTTTCTCTTTCTTTCTTAATCTGCTTACCCTCCAGGGTTGGCTTTTTCCTCGGACTCAGCGAGGGATTCCACCTCTACCGCCTCAAGGGCAGTGTCCTGGAGATTCAGACTCTGGGTCGGTGGATACAACTGGGGAGGATGACCAGTACCTCGCCCAGGCGACCTCACCTGCTACGCTGAATAGGGGACTCGGTGGGGGATGAGATGATTGGAAGGGATGGACAAGGAAGAGGGAAGGAAGCGGCCGTGGCCTTAAGTTAGGTACCATCCCGGCATTTTCCTGGAGGAGAAGTGGAAAACCACGGAAAACCACTTCCAGGATGGCTGAGGTGGGAATCGAACCCACCTCTACTCAGTTGACCTCCCGAGGCTGAGTGGACCCCGTTCCAGCCCTCGTACCACTTTTCCAAAACATTTCGTGGCAGAGCCAGGAATCGAATCCGGACCTCCGGGGGTGGCAACTAATCACGCTAACCACTACACCACAGAGGCGGATGCTCTCAAATCACGTTACAAATATTCTTCTTCTTCTTCCTTTTATTATTACTGAAATTCTAGGGAAATATTAATCGAAGCGGTAAAGGCGTGCTCAGTTGACCTGCAAGGAAGCGAGTTCGATTCTGGAAGTCGGAGAATATATAGGAGAGGCATTTTATCCTTTGTTCAGCCTACAGCAAAGAAAGAGTACCACATTAGTTATTCTAGGCGATAAATAATCCGGGAATTGAGTTAATTATTCCGTCACAATTAGTAACGATATTACGAATAAAGGAGACTATTGATTTTCGGTCCTCTCTGGACTTCCATGGACTATACGGAGATTACTTTGCTTTCATATAGTATCATAGTATAGTATTCATGAAATGTATAATAGGCCTACAACCTACTAATGTATTAAAACATGTCTGTAGCATGATTTTATCCCAACCCCTATTGATAAGGAAATGAATTCAGGGTATTGTTCTGTGTTTGGAAATAAACGGACATTCTGAATATGCCTACGAATACTGCTACATGGGGGGGGGACGGCGAATGAAAGTTCTACTATCACTCAGCGTGAATAAATAACAAAATTAAAATATTTAGTTACGAGATTCCAAAGAAAGGGAATACATGTTTAATGAGGACATACTGTTCTCTCTACGTGCGGAATAATTGCAAACTTTTAGGAGCGCTGCAGCTGTTCATGAGTGAAGCCGCAGAGGCTTAGTAGCGGAGGGATTTCTACAAAGGGAAGCCAAGAGTGACAGTTACAAATGTCCAGAGCTCTCAAAACAATTTAAACAAAATGTTGTAGGTTTTTGCGGCGCGAATTTAGACATAAATCTGTACTTATCCATTTGACTACCACGCTCGCCAACTTAAAGATACCCGACTGACAAATCCGACAAATGTTAGAGATTTTCTAATTGATCACTTGATCTTTTCCCAGCTTTATCGTTTATCATTAGAATTAGACCATAAGTTCGATGGTATCTGTAAGTACATCCTTGTATCGCCCTGTGAATAAGACCCCCGGTATCCCCTACATGCTGTAAGAGGCGAGTAAAAGGGCCCCAAGGCCTATTCACTTAGGAGCGTGGCTTGGTGACCACGGGGCCTGGCATTGCTTCCCCTTACTTGTGCCAGACTCCTCACCAAAAACAAACCCCATGGCACTACAGCCCTTGAAGGGCCTTGGCCTACCAAGCGACCGCTGCTCAGCCCGAGGGCCTGCAGATTACGAGATGTCGTGTGGTCAGCACGACGAATCGCCTCGGCCGTTATTCTTGGCTTTCTAGACCGGGCCACTATCTCACCGTCAGATAACTCATCAATTCTAATCACGTAGGCTGGGTGGACCTCGAAACAGCCTTCAGGTCCAGGTAAAAATCCCTGATCTGGCCGGAAATCTAACGCGGGGCCTCCGGGTGAGAGGCAGACACGGTACCCCTACACCACGGGGCTGGCGTAGACTCCTCACCTTCATCTACTCTATCTGACCGCCCTTGGTCAACTCCTTGTTCTTTTCCGACCTCGACGTACTAGAGCATTCGACGCCTAGGTAGGATTTCATTTTCACGCCCTTCAGGGTCCCTGCCTTTCTTTGGCCGATACCTTTATTTTTCGAAGTGTTGAATTCCTTCCCTTTTTATTCTCTGGTTAATGTTATACAGAGGATTGTTGCGTACTTGTACTTCATTTTAAGACCCTAATCAGTCCGACCCCGCGATATAGGGGACAACGCTTCCGCCTGTCACCCGGCGGTCCCGGATTCGATACCCGGCTGGTTCAGGAGTTTTTAATTGTAACTGACTAATATCCCTGGCCTGGGGCTATTCCTCACATTCAACACTCTACACTTCCTCCATTCCAATTACACGCAGGTTCTTATCACATGGTGCAAGTGGGGACAAAAGATCTCTATAGGTCGACGCCCCGAAAAAATAGCATTAATAACTATAATCACCACCGCCACTATAGCCTACCCCTACAGATTGCAATACCTTTCCGTGTTCAGCACGTGGTCCTCTTTAATGAACTTTTTTTTTTTTTGCTAGTTGCTTTACGTCGCACCGACACAGATAGGTCTTATGGCGACGATGGGATAGGAAAGGCCTAGGAGTTCGAAGGAAGCGGCCGTGGTCTTAATTAAGGTACAGCTCAGGGATTTGCCTGGTGTGAAAATGGGAAACCACCGAAAACCATCTTCAGGGCTGCCGACAGTGGGATTCGAACCCTTTATCTCCCGAATGCAAGCTCACAGCTTCATCCATCGCTTTTTTATTAGAATTACGTTGCTATAATTGTTTTACTTGTTCGTGCTAGCAATTACTCTCTTTAATTTTCTCCGATCTGAATAGATCAGACGTACAGCGCTGGCTTTCTGAGCCCAAGTTTTCGGTGTTCAACCCCGGTTTAGTCCAGTGAAATTTGAAGGTGCTCAAGTACGCCAGTCCCGTGTCGATAGACATTCTGGTACGTCTCTGAAAGCCATGAAATTAGTTACGGGACGTAAAGCCAATAACATTATTATGCTCATTAATCTTGTATCTTCGCTTAAGTGCAGCCAGTATCCAGTTTTCGGGAGATAGCGGGTTAGAACCCCACTGTCGGCTGCCCTGAAGATGGTTTTCCGTAGTTTCCCATTTTCACACCAGGCAAATGCTTGGGCTGTACATTAATTAAGGCCACGGCCACTTCCTTCCCAGTCCTAGCCCTTTCCTGTCCCATCGTCGCCGTAAGACCTATCTGTGTCGGTGCGACGTAAAGCCAATAGCAAAAAAAAAAATTAAAAAAATCTTGTATCTGCTACTCAAGCTTATGAAAGAGGCACATCATGATCACCAAGCTGACGCCTCCTTCCTGTAAAGTAGATCTGGAAACAGAACATTATTAAAGATACGTAAGTCTACACTTAATTCATTTAAATAATAAGGATGAGGCCGATGTCACAGTTATATTGAAACACCAGATCACGTGAGACTTTCCACCAGGCCCTTCTTACTACTTCGGAGGGAGGCCGCTAGTGAAAGAGGAGAAATGAACTTGTCATTTTGCGACGTTGCTCGTGATACAGTATATGGTCGCTGATCCATTGATACAGCTGGCTGCAATCAACAGATCGCGAACGCAAACGGTTAGATAAGGCAAAAAGTCACTAAGGTAAATGTGAATAAAAATACCTAGTTTGTTGGCCAGAAGTGTGTATCCATTGACATTTTTAAGGAAAATGTAAGCAATCATTCAACTTAAATAACAAATAGTGTTGAAATGAAATGTCGTATGGCTATTAGTGCCGGGATATCCCAGAACGGGTTCGGCTCGCCAGATGCAGGTCTTTCTATTTGACTCCCGTAGGCGACCTGCGCGTCGTGATGAGGATGAAATGATGATGAAGACAACACATACACCCAGCCCCCGTGCCATTGGAATTAACCAATTAAGGTTAAAATCCCCGACCCGGCCGGGAATCGAACCCGGCACCCTCTGAACCGAAGGCCAGTACGCTGACCGTTCAGCCAACGAGTCGGACACAAATAGTGTTGATTTGAAATGATGACACGATACTACATATGCTGGTTCTTACCTTAAGCCTTGGGATCTTGTTACTAATCTACTGCATATGTGTCCTGTTATCACTTACCTGAAAGACAGAGAAATGAATGTTATAAGGAAATCTTAATGCTAACATAAAATTAAATTACACTTTCAATAAAATAACTTGTAAAAATAATGAATTAAAATAGGCAGGGACTCTTTGCAAAAGTATGGCTGTTTATTTTCTTGAAATTAGCATTGGGAATGTGAAACGTATTACACTGTAGGAGATAAACGTTTGGTGGTTTTGTAGTTTGGTGCTGTAGGAAAATATAAAACAGAGTTAGTTCTAAGTGGCATAATTAATACTCTATTTAAAATCTAGAAAATCTGACATTCCAAATGTCAGTTGAATATAAAAAGGTGTGGCCTTATTATCAGACTACAGTGCAATAGACCATCGATAACTGAGGCCTAAGCTTCTCTGATTTTGTCCCGTAGTCTGCGAAGGTGAAATAACTCGTCATCATTCCTATACTCTTACGTACCAGCCCTGTCGTAGACCCCTTCGGTATTTCCTAGAAGGGATTTGTAAGTCAGATCAGAAACCTTCCTGCCGCGCCGATGACGTAGCCGGCCACTCCTTTTATTGTTTTCGTCCAGTTTTACCACAGGCCTTCTCGAAAGCGAAAAGAGAATTTTCCGTCTGTAGCCGAGTGTAAAAGATTCTATCACCACATAACGAGCGATATAAAAAGAAGGCATAGTGGCGAATAGCCAGATCTGGGTGTAGTACGTGTTGCTGTGGTGGGTGTCCTACCGGAATAAATCTCATTGTACTTTAATACATTAAATTGGAGTAGATATTGAGTGGAGTACTGTGTGCGTGCTGCCTTGGAGTACCGAGAGAGTACTGTATTTGTACCGATGTGGAGTCAGTGTGTGGAACAATTAATGTGAGAAGAGTTGGCGCAGTTTCAGCTGCCATTATTGTGTAGAGTAGATCCAGTTAACACTGTTGAGCTTTAGCTGCTATGTGATGGCGGTTGTCATTGTAAAGTAGTTCACTGTATGAAGTACCTACGTTGTCTGTGAATTAAGTGAATTTACTCTGTTGGTTGTGTGAGTTACCAGGTATCTGGAGTCGAACCAAGGAACAGTCGTCGAGTGTTGCGATAGTCAGCAGCCTTATGTTCGAAATAGTGTGCGTGCGTCTGTTGTGCGAAGCGACTGAGAGTGTGGAACAAAGTGAAAGGGAAACGCGATCTGTCAATCAGGTTTATCAAAGTAATACCGGCGAGCCGGACTAACTACTGCGAGGAGGACGGGAACTTCGTAAAAGGGCACTAATTAGGGAACTGTTTTCATCCATTCTCAAATATAATTCTGTGTAATGCGTCATTCTGAATTAAATTACATCGATAAAGCAGGCAGTGTAGTTCCCACAAATGTTAAGAACATTATTATTATTATTATTATTATTATTATTATTATTATTATTATTATTGTGTTTTAAGTGCAATCTGATTGACGAGACCTATTAGGAAAATGAAACAAAGTGGAGAGATATACAATAAGAAGTAAAGATACCTTTATTTCTAGTATCTTACCATTTTAATGAGCAGGCCATATAAAGTGTATAGAAATCCAAAGTCCGATACTTCCTAAGTTATTATTCCTATGGTAAGATTTTTTAAAATTACTTAATGCGGCCAATGGTAATAAAGTGAACAATATTGTAGTACTGGAGGAACCGGAGATCGTAGAAAAAGTCACTCCCACCTCCTCGTCTGGATACAACATTTTCACTTAAAACTATATTTAGCTATATAAGCCCTGATTTAATTTCATCTCTCCATCTGAATAACGGAAGGCTCACGCAGCAACAAATTTCATATTCAGAAGATGGATGATAAACTTCCGTAACATTACTTTGGTTTGATCTGAAGACGGAATTAACGCCTAAAATAGTACAAAGGAATACTCATAAATGATCCACTTCAGAGAGGGCATGATACTCTTTTATAGGCTCCATAAAAGTAGTATGGAGCAGTTCACGCATACACGGATATAGTACTTAAAATATGTATACTTAGGAACAAGAGTATCTGTTCTGGTCTTACAAGAGAGTGCTCCACTCTAATATGTAAGGGATTAATAGCATTCACTTTTCACCTTGGAACCTGTCGAGAATTGTTTAAACGCTCTTATATTACTGAGATGGACGGCACAAACAATAGTTATTAAATAAAGGATAGATTTATTGACAAGGGCCAATGGCCGTAGCCGTGTTGAAACACCGGATCCCGTGAGATCTCCAAAGTTAAGCAACATTGGGAGTGGTCAGGAGTTGGATGGGTTGCCACGAGCTGTTGGTGGGGGGTAAGGGAATGGAGGAGCGGAAAGGAACTGGCCAACCTACCGGCCACGTAAACTCCGGCTCAGGAACACCTCTGTGGAGGTTCGGACCTGCCTTCGGGCAGAATAACTCTTACCTTACCTTTATTGATAAGGTATTACGCTACGTTTAAGAAGAAGAACTTGGGTTTGATCATTCACCGGGAACTTGAAAAATTTGGAAAATAAGCTTCCATTACGGAGAGGCGCATGACAAAGTCTAAACAATACATGTCGTAAATACCAAGTTCATTAATTCCTAACAACAAACATGACTCAGCATATGTCTAACTCAAATACTGTAGTGCCAGTCTTACAATGAGTGCAATTATATAGGCCTACTTCACTCCTCGAATGGCTTCTGTGGCCAGTAATTCAGTGTCTTGGGATTTGATTCTAGAATGTAATTATTAATCATGTATATTTCACTAGATCACAGCCTGATCTAGCGAACTGCTAGTTACAGTTAAAATACAGAAAGTCTGAACACCTGGGACATATATAATACTTTCTACGTTGATTACAGTAAAAGCATATCGTGGCTACGCAATATAAAGCAATGGAGAGGACTGCTATTGTCGACAGTCCAGTACACACAGCAAGGAATGACAGAAATGCAACAAGGGATCGCCACCATCCGTTAATGGATATGCATACGAAGAAGTCAGAGCGAGTTGGCAACGCGTTTGAGGCGTGTGCAGGTGTTACATTGTATTCGGGAGACAGTGCATTCGAATCCCACTATCGGCAGCCCAAAGATGATTTACCCTGATTTCCCATTTCCACACCAAGCTTTACCTTACTTAAGACCACGGTCGCTTCCTATCCGAACATTGCTACAGTATAAGACCTGTCTGTGTCGGTGCGACGTAACACAAATAGCGTACGAAGAAGATATGTTATAAATCAAGATATTTGTGTAGAAAAGAACTTACGGCAGAAAGGGATACAGTATAAAGTCGTTGCTATTGGAGGTTTATTTAATGGGTTTGAGTTATAGTTATCAACTCAGGGTAGTTGCGAGCGCGTAAAATTTCGGGAAACGTGAATTACTGTAGATTTCTCGGTGGTGTGTGGAACTGTGGGTCTACAATTGCAATAAGTACCGAAAGACATGAAATATGTACAATCTGAGGGGCTTTATTTGGAATAAAGTATAGATTATCCACATGAATTAAATATTTGACATCGATATGAGATGGAACAATCACGTTATCAATTAAATTTATTACAGTTTGAATATTATGGAATAATGTACATAAAAGAAAGATTATATTGGGCCGATGACCTTAGAATTTAGGCCCCTTTAAACAACAAGCATCATAAAAATTATACACATATAAAAATACACAACATAAGGTAAAACATCACTAATCTTAGAAATATACGCTGGCGGAAAAAACATATCCAAACACCATGAAATAAGAAATGTAGAATACGGAAATATTGGCAATACATTTGTCGAGGTAACATATCTAAGTGATTAAAGTTACAGACTACAGGTTATATCCGCGCAAGAAAAGCCATCGCAAATGTGCAATGCTGCTCCATTATTAACCGGTGTAATCGCCTGACTGTTGAATCAGGTATGCAAACGTTCATGCAATCTGAAATACAGGTGCCGGATGTCAGTTTGTGGAATGGAGTTACATGCCTGTTGCACTTGGTCGGAAAATATAGAGACGGTTAATGTCGGTTGTGGATGACGCTGGAGTTGTCGCCCAATTATGTCCCATGCGTGCTAGATTGGGGACATATCGGGGAATTAAGTAGGCTAAGGCAACATATCGACACTCTGTAGGGCACGTTGGATTACAACAACAGCATGCGGGCGTGCATTATCCTGTTTGAAAGCATCCCTGGGACTGATGTTCACAACAGGTCGAATCTCCTGACGGAATTACATATCTGCAGTCAGGATGCCTGGGATAACCAAGAGAGTGCTCCTGCTGCCATAGGAAATTGCTCCCCAGACCAGAACTCCCGGTGTAGGTAAGTGTGTCGACGCCGCAGACAGGTGGAATGCAGGTGCTCACCTGGCCTCCTCCTAACCAACACACGGCCATCACTGGCACCAAGGCAGAACCGGCTTTCATCGGAAAACACAACGGACCTCCACTCCATCCTCCAATGAGCTTTCGCTTAACACCACGGAAGTCGCAGACGGCGGTGGTTTGGAGTATGTGGAATGCACGCCGCAGGGCGTCTGGCTCAGAGCTGTCCTTCAAGTAACCGATTTCGAACAGTTCGTTGCGTCACTGCGGTGCCAACTGGCGCTCGAATGCTGCTGCAGACGCAGTCCGCTGCGTCACAGCCATATGCCACGGGGACGTCCGGAACCCGGTCTTCTTCGAGCGTACCTTCTCGTGACCACTGCCGCCAGCACGCATGCACAGTGGAGACATTCCTGCCAAGTCGTTCTGCAATAGCGCGGAAGGAAAATCCAGCTTCGCGTAGCCCTATTATACGGCCTCGTTCAAGCGCAGTGAGCTGTTGATATTGGCCTCTTCGTCGTCGTAAAGGCATTTTTGACCCACTCACAGTCACCATGTCTAATCTCAGAGATAACTAACGCTCTCGCACAGTACGGCCCGTAATTAAAGCAAACCTGATGTGCAACGTCGTAGGGCCGCTACTAGCACCAATCTAATGCGATATGTGGAAAATTTTGAATCGTCATCTTCTTTTGTTTTTTGTGGCTTTACGTCGCACCGACACAGATAGGTCTTATGGCGACGATGGGATAGGAAAGGGCTAAGAGTTGGAAGGAAGCGGCCGTGGCCTTAAGTAAGGTACAGCCCCAGCATTTTCCTGGTGTGAAAATGGGAAACCACGGAAAACCATCTTCAGAGCTGCTGACAGTGGGATTCGAACCCACTATCTCCCGGATGTCCGGCCCGGCGGTTTAAGTGGCCACCCGTCCGCCTGTCATCCGGCGGCCCCGGGTTCGATTCCGGGTCGGGACAGGGTTTTTTAATTGTAATGATTAATATTCCTGGCCTGGAGACTGAGTGTTTGTGACGTCCTTCATCTTCCTTTCCTCAAACACAACATTCCACACTACCGCCATTCCAATTACATGCAGATGCATACAATATGATGCCAGTAGAAGCAAAAGATCCACATGCGCTGACGCCCCGAACAAATAGAATTAAAAAGAAAATCTCCCGGATACAAGCTCACAGTTGCGCCCTCCTAATCGCACGGCCAACTCCCCCGATCAACGTCATCTTTCAGATATACACTGACTGACAGTGACAATGCAACACCAAGGAGGAGTGGTTCGAAAGGGATGAAAGTTGGGGAAAAAAACAGAGACGGCACGGATGAATAATTGATGTTTATTTCAAACCGATATGCAGGTTACACAATGCGCACGGCATCGACTCAGTAGGATGTAGGACCACCGCGAGCGGTGATGCGCGCAGAAACACGTCGAGGTACAGAGTCAATAAGAGTGCGGATGGTGTCCTGAGGGATGGTTCTCCATTCTCTGTCAACCATTTGCCACAGTTGGTCGTCCGTACGAGGCTGGGGCAGAGTTTGCAAACGGCGTCCAATGAGATTCCACACGTGTTCGATTGGTGAGAGATCCGGAGAGTACGCTGGCCACGGAAGCATCTGTACACCTCGTAGAGCCTGTTGGGAGATGCGAGCAGTGTGTGGGCGGGCATTATCCTGCTGAAACAGAGCATTGGGCAGCCCCTGAAGGTACGGGAGTGCCACCGGCCGCAGCACATGCTGCACGTAGCGGTGGGCATTTAACGTGCCTTGAATACGCACTAGAGGTGACGTGGAATCATACGCAATAGCGTCCCAAACCATGATGCCGCGTTGTCTAGCGGTAGGGCGCTCCACAGTTACTGCCGGATTTGACCTTTCTCCACGCCGACGCCACACTCGTCTGCGGTGACTGTCACTGACAGAACAGAAGCGTGACTCATCGGAGAACGGAGAACACGACGTTCCGCCATTCCCTCATCCAAGTCGCTCTAGCCCGGCACCATGCCAGGCGTGCACGTCTATGCTGTGGAGTCAATGGTAGTCTTCTGAGCGGACGCCAGGAGTGCAGGCCTCCTTCAACCAATCGACGGGAAATTGTTCTGGTCGATATTGGAACAGCCAGGGTGTCTTGCACATGCTGAAGAACGGCGGTTGACGTGGCGTGCGGGGCTGCCACCGCTTGGCGGCGGATGCGCCGATCCTCGCGTGCTGACGTCACTCGGGCTGCGCCTGGACTCCTCGCACGTGCCACATGTCCCTGCGCCAACCATCTTCGCCACAGGCGCTGCACCGTGGACACATCCCTATGGGTATCGGCTGCGATTTGACGAAGCGACCAACCTGCCCTTCTCAGCCCCATCACCATACCCCTCGTAAAGTCGTCTGTCTGCTGGAAATGCCTCCGTTGACGGCGGCCTGGCATTCTTAGCTATACACGTGTCCTGTGGCATACGACAACACGTTCTACAATGACTGTCGGCTGAGAAATCACGGTACGAAGTGGGCCATTCGCCAACGCCGTGTCCCATTTATCGTTCGCTACGTGCGCAGCACAGCGGCGCATTTCACATCATGAGCATACCTCAGTGACGTCAGTCTACCCTGCAATTGGCATAAAGTTCTGACCACTCCTTCTTGGTGTTGCATTTGCTCGGTCAGTCAGTGTATAAACACACCTAGCAACGTTTGTTAATCTAGCACAACCCCTTCTTGGTGTTTGGATATTTTTTCTGCCAATGTTCTTTCACTACATTTGAGAAGTATATATTCACTAGGTATCCGGCGAGAGACCAGAATAAAGAATGATTCATCGAATCGGGGGCGTAGCACCCTTTCGGAAGTTGCAATGGAGGCAGTTTGAATACCTGACTGATATGGCCTTGTAATAGCATACTGCTACACGGCTGAAAACAATGGAAAACTACAGGCGTAGCAAATCCCAAGGACATCTAGCTCTCTCTGAATGAATGTATGCATGAATGAATTACGTACTGATGATGGCTTCCTTCCAGGTAAAATGTACTAATAATAATTGTACCGGGCGGTACACCTCCACTCCGCTAATTTAAAATGTGCGCCAGTTGAAACTCCTCTGCTGGAGGAAGTCTGAACTTTATCTACGCTATTAATTCTCTACTTTCTCAGAAGATGTCACCACGTGGAAAATTTTGAGTTTTTGAACTGTGTCATTTTTGATGTGGTTTTGTTTCACTTGAAGTAAGAAGTGTGAACTTTCTCTTCTAGAGGACACTACTGAAGATCAACAATAGTGCAACCTAGTGCGGAGTCAAAGAACTATTTTGTTGGAGAAATTTTTATTTCAAATGTTTGTCTTTGCTAAAATTTTTTTCAGTTATTGTTTAAGTTGGCTGTATACCCCTCTCTTTCCCCTTGTTTTGCATTTAACCAATCCTGAATTTCTTTGAGTTATTTCCGACCAATCCGATGTATCTTCCCCCAACTTGGATATGTTTCTGTACCCGAGCCAATAAAAAGTTTGTGGGAGGGTGTTTTTATTCCCCTAACGCCTAGAACCTTCCGCGAGAGGATATAAACTGCTGATTTTAGGGTCTCCGGGCCACTTCTGTTCCATCTTTCAGTGTATAAAGTACATAGCAGGAGGCGGGAAGCGCCTCTTTCCTCGGCAGCGGTCATCAATAAGGTAATGGCCGATTAATAAATTCTTTCTTTGCTAGCTCAGCAGTTTAACTCTCGGGGCGGGTGCGAAGCGTTCCTCCATGTAACCTTTTCCTAAAATGTAACGATCTTTTCTTCTATTCTCTTTTAAGCTACATACTGGGATAGAGAGTGCTAACCCTCTCGATCTCCCACGCTTATTGTTTTGAGGTGAACTTATTTTTCTCAACCTATTCTTCGATAACGTAAAACAAATTGTTCTTTTCTTAAGTCACCTCTTTAGCATGGGATTAGCCCTTGTATTAACGGCCTAGTGCCAAGTAGGTCTTAATCAAAGTGTATTAGGAGTGCAAGCTCGCCTCCTCTCAAATTGTTATTTTAGAGGTCATTTAATTAACCTGCTTTTCATTTAATAGACCTCAGTAGATTGGGTATTTTACCCCTGTGTTCATGTCCGTTGAGGACAACTTGAAGGTGGAGTTTGGTGTGGCCTGGGAGAGGCTTAAATTTTGAGAGCGAGTGGCTCTTTTGAAAATTGAGTGTTGTACGCCTCGTGGAGGCTTTTCAGTGTAATTTGGAGCAAGGGCTCATAGGCATGAATGGGGTTTTCTGCCCCTCTGTTGAAACTTGTGTTTGGGGTAAAACTGAGCTGATTGCCCAAGCAGTGTAAAGTCAGGGCGCGAAGCCCAATTCCTGTAAATATTGTAACTACCCTTTTTGATTTGCTACTTTGTACCTGCCATGCTTGTTATTTCTTTGTTTTGAAAAGAAAATATAACCTTGTTAAATTTTAAATTAATTTTGCTTTCGTAGCTGGAGACCTATTCACACCCGCACCTTCTTTCACCTCTACCTACCACGGAAAACTCCGTAACAATAATAATAATAATAATAATAATAATAATAATAATAATAATAATAATAATAATAATAATGATTTGCCATAATGCTAGTAATAATGAACATAATAAAGAGCCATACTAGTTTCATGTTCGACATACTTTCTAATGAATATAAGGATAGGTAAATCTACCATTTAGCGTATTAGGAACACAGTGTTGAAATACGTAAACATTATGTCTGTAACCACACACTGGATATTCACTCTCAGTGCTAAGATACGGATATCAAATCTAAGATCATTTCAGCTTTCCAGTCTTAATATAGAATAAGAGAGGTTAAGAAGGTTGTGAAGAATAGGTGAACCAGGTGTTTATTTCAGAAACAACATTAGTTAACTGTTTTTGCAACTGTAATGGAATGATTTAGAATTTTTGTTTCTTGTTAATAAAGAAGAAGACAAACCCATCCCAAATATTACCCTAACAAAATGGTCAGTATGTTTATGTAAGAAGGTTTTCTGTGATTAAAACTACTGTTCCGGGCTGAGTGGCTCAGATGCTTGAGGCGCTCATCTTCTGACCCCAACTTTTCAGGTTCGATTCTGGCTCAGTCCGGTGGTATTTGAAGGGCTCAAATACGTCAGCCTCGTGTCGATGGATTTACTGGCATGTAAAAAGAACTCCTGTGGGACAAAATTACGGCACCTCGTCTCTGAAAACCGCTAAAAGTAGTTGGTGGAGTTTTTGAACTTCTGCTGCGAGATACTCTACATCTCAATCTTCTGCACAAAGCCTAGTCGACACTGTGATCTGAAGGGATTCAGCAGATCAGTCTTCAAGAGATGTTTGTCAATAAGGACACTATCCTGCTCGTTTCATCTTATGGTCCTGTCTGTCTGCAGAGTGCACGTTGAACATTTCGTTTTAGAACACATCAGATGGTCTATACACCTAATATCGGATTTTTCATCAATAAGTCCTCTTGGTGCACACTTTTCGCTACCTCATCGTGCCGATGAGAATTTTTTTTCACCTGCCATTGCCTTACATGGACCCACAATATGCTCCACTTCTCAGCAGTTTCTCCGCATATCCTGCATCTGTCCTTTACTTGTTTCCTTAAGATATACTTGAGAGAGTCATGGGTGCTCATGACTCTCTAGATTTTGCTATCAAAAAACCCTTCTCTTTCTCCATGGAGGTAGCCGAGTTTTAGCAGAGAGTGGATTTTAGTCGGTAAAGAATGGTTCACTTACTGTATATAGTGGGAATATGAACCATGGAGTTCTTTCTGCTTTCAGGCTTGCTGTAGTTGTTTTGTGTTGGTAAATTATGGACGACAAACTGACGTGCTTTTAAGGCTGATCGGAGTATTGATCAGCACAACAGACAGCTGCGAGTATATTTTGATCTCTTTTCGACTGGAATTATCTTCGTTTTCTGACTGTTTGTGGCATATCTTCCTGAGGTTCAGCAATCGTCTTCCTCCATTTAGTTTTAGCAAGTTCATATGGTCTATTTCAAAATTAGGATGAAGCATTCTGTTTGTTGTCAAACATGTCGTCAGTTGTTTCTCCAAGTCCACTAAATTTGTTTCAGACTGTTTAATGGCGTTAAATCAGTAGATGGGAGTCCGGCTCCATGGCTAAATGGTTAGCGTGCTGGACTTTGGCCACAGGGGTCCCGGGTTCGATTCCCGGCAGGGTCGGGAATTTTAACCTTAATTGGTTAATTTCTCTGGCACGGGGACTGGGTGTATGTGTCGTCTTCATCATCATTTCATCCTCATCACGACGCGCAGGTCGCCTACGAGCGTCAAATCAAAAGACCTGCACCTGGCGAGCCGAACTTGTCCTCGGACACTCCCGGCACCAAAAGCCATACGCCATTTCAATTTTTCATTTCAGTAGATGGGAACTGGAATTGTGAAAGAGTGAATGCCTTTACTTTGTTTCCTGCATTTATATGTGATCTTAAAACGGCTGCGGCTCTTTCAAGGAAAGTATCCTTTGTCTTTTTTGATCGTTGAGTGTAAGTTGAAGGAACCCCAAGTAATTGTAAAATTATCCTGGTTCGAGATCATTCATTACTTCCTTTTCATTGATCTGAAATACATCCGTAATGTCACGTTTTCCTTGTTTCAGATGAACTGCCATGCATTTCTCCATTGCGAGCTCCATCATCAGAGAATCTCTTCGCTAAGGCCAGAAGCTGGGTCAGCTGTTCATTGCTAGTGGAATGCAGCTTAAGATCATCCATCTAGAGGAGGTAACTTTATGTTTGTGGCTCGTTTCAGATGTCTTTACGTTGCAGATATAGTCTGTGCTATTGTGTTCGGCTCAGTGGCTTAAGAACTAGACAAAACCACAAGGAGATGAGGGAGTCACCTTGGAATATTGCTCTCCTGATGTTGATATCCCTCGTTTGGAAGTGCTGTCAAGTCGGAGTCGTGTTGCCTATTTTGACATTGCTGAATGCAGGCAGTTAACTACTGTTGGATATAAACTGCCTGAAAAAAATGTTAAGCACCCAGAAGGCGTGGTTGAAAGAGAATGAAACTACATATGATGAAAGACCATGTGCTTTTATTGAACTGATTAAAATATGGGGTGAAAGGTACAAGGCCGATGGCAGTTACAGGTGGAATAATGGCACCAGGTCAGTAGGGTGTTGCACCCCCCTCCCCCTGAGGTAAATTCGTCCACAGTTGTTGCAATTGTCTTTCCAGATCCCACAGGTTGGTAGTGGGACGAAGTCCCCTTCCAATGTCATCTCACATGTGTTAAATGATGGAGAGGTCCGGAGATCTTGCTGGCCACGGGGGAACTCAACATGCTCTAGGCAGTCCATAGACACGCGTGCTATGTGTGGACGTGCATTATCTTGTAGGAACACTGTCCCCGGGTGCTGTGCCATAAGCGGTAAGACGTGGAGACGCAGAATGTCTGTGACATATCGCTGTGCCATCAAAGTCTGCTGAAGCACAATTAGAGGTGACCTGAACGCATATCCTATGGCTTCCCACACCATGATTCCAGGGATTACGCCTGTGTTTCTTTCCACAATATGGGCAGGATCAGCTCTCTGCCCTGGACACCGCCAAACCCGCACACGATGGTCATCGGAGTTTATGGAGAAGCGGGACTCATCACTAAATATGATGCGATGCTAGTCGTCCTCTGCCCATGCTTCCCGGGCAAGGCACCACTCCAAACACAGGCGTTGGTGTTCTGGTGTCAATGGCAACCGACGTATGGGGCGGCACGACGGTCCTCCCTCAGGGTGGTGTGTTGTGGTCGACGTGATTGGGAGCCCTCATGTACTCACTGAGTCCAAACATTGGGCCACTGTGACATCTGAATGGCCCACATGCCTGTACGATACGACCAACCAGCCTCATGCAGTCCCACAATGCAGCCTCAGTCAAATGCTGTCAATTCGTGGATAGGTTGTCTAATGCGCCAGCGAGACATCGCTGTGCATCGTACTGTACAAAGTCCTCTCTGCACGTCTTACTTAACTGTTTGACTCATAGCAGCTGACTAGTAACAACTTATCAACAGGACACTGCTATCATGAATGCACTCTGTTGGGCGTTCTACACATTACTGATCCTTGTAAATCTAATCATTTACTCATACATCAATGGTATGCATGCATACCGAAATGGGATAATATTGGACCACTCATTCTGGGTGCTTAACTTTTTTTGTCAGGCAGTGTACTTTGTACATTCTGAGGACTTCCACCAGATAATGTGAAACTGAATCGAAGGCCTTCTTATAGTCAATATAGGTCATGTGGAGTTTTTTCTTCTTGTGGGTTGCTTGGGCAACTACCACACTATCAATTAGCAGTTGGTCGTTGCACTCTTTGGAGTAATTGTAGAAGTTTGTTGTTCTTCTGTCAGTATTCAAGCCTTTAGGCAGTGAGTGCAGGCAGTATAGATGTCATTATCTTGAACAGAGATGGCAGGCAGGTTACTTGGAGGGATTACTGTTATCTTCGTCCTTAGACAGCAAGTAGGCGATAACTTTTGTTAAGATTCTAATGCACGTTTTGGGTTCTCAAGGAGATGTTTTACATGTCTGCATAGCACTTTATATGTGCTTGTGAGGACATTATACAAGTACAGTAACTATGCATTCCACTTGGACATGACAATCTCCAGTTTGCTAGTTTCTGGAGACATAATTTAAAGTCTTTGGATGTTATTCTCACACTTGGTATGTCATTAATGGCCTGAGATCTCAGTTTCTCATTATCCAATCAAGAAGCATCCCTTTTAGAGCTTTCAGCAATTATAAAGGTGTCTGACCAGAATTTTTAAACTTTATGATGGCTTGGAACTTGATCTTCTGTTACTTTACCATCTGCAAGCAGAGATCTATAGAATATTTTCTCACTGGTCTGGAATATCCTTCTATTCTGCCGCCTCCTCATACTTTTTCTATATTTTCGCAGTCTATTAGAAAGCAGTTTCAATTGCTAGGTATTAAGTTCTATGATGTCTGCCAGTCTGTCGTGGATTAGCTCCCGTATTGTGAGTGGTCGAATGGTTTTCTCAACTTCCCTCGCCAGCTTGTATGGTCTGTTGAATGTTTTTCCTGTACTGAAAGATACGTCCTAAGTTAGCCCTGATGGTATCCATATTTTCCTGGATTCGTCTCATCTATGGAGGATCATTATAACGAACCCCGTTGGGTTGCATTTCCTGAGGCCGTGTCTTTTGTCCTAGTTATTAATAATAATTATAATTTTAATACGATATGTTTGTTGACTTCATGATTGACTTATTTGCAACTATCATATACATTTTCTTGTTGCTTATGGTGGTGTTTCCTTCTGAATATTCCTATTCTGCCACTTTGATTTGAGGATTAACATAGCAGCACAATTGAATAGAGGATCTATGCCACCATTGAAATGAGTTTTAGTACTTATCAAGTGAATGGCAAACTGGTGCATAATACAGAGGCCAAACAGATTCCTTCTTAAATTTAGACTCGGTTGAATACAAATATACACACCAGCACACATATCAAGTGTTACTGGTAGTATGATGAATGTTTACACACACTAAGTACCAGCGAGCGACTTGGCTTTGAGTCATGAAGTTGTGAGGTTGCATTCGAGATACAGTGGATTTAAAAAAACCCGAAGCCCCGAATATGATTCTACGTGATTTTCCCATTTTCACCTGGAAATTGCTAAGGCTGTACCTTACATGATGTCATGATCACCGCCTTTCGATTTCGTGCCCTAATCTGACCTATTATTGTCACAAAACCTAAAACGTAAAACAAATAGAAAGAGAGGAATACGTCCCTAAGGATGTTCAAAATGTTGGAAGCTCTTTGCATAAAGTTCCAAAACAACAGCCTTCTGAATAAACCACCCCGCATAGCACTACAGCCCTTGAAGAGCTTGGCCTAACAAGCGACCGCTGCTCAGCCCGAAGGCCTGAAGTTTACGAGGTGTCGTGTGGTCAGCACGACGAATCCTCTCGGGCGTTATTCTTGGCTTTCTAGACCGAGGCCACCTTCTCACCGTCAGATAGCCCCTCAATTCTAATCCCGTATGCTGAGTGGACCTCGAACCAGCCCTCAGGTCCAGGTAAAAATCCCAGACCTGGCCGGGAATCGAATCCGGAGCCTCTGGGTGAGAGGCAGGCACGCTACTCCTACACCATGGGTCCAGCCTTTCTGAATAATGTTGAATATATTTAGGTACATTTTATTTAATTTCCATGCCGACTTCAATACATCAATACTAGAAACCAAAACCAATCCGTATAGGTTATGAAGGCCCTTAGTTGAGTGATATCTCGGCACTGTGTGGGATGGAGTGGGTAGTTCTATGTCCAGTCACCTTTATCCTTTGTAATTAACCCCGCATTACATATGTGTAACATTGGGAATTTAGTATGTTCCTATTGCTATGAAACATCTCTGCCGCTAATGCCCATTGTGACAGATCAGTAACAATGCATACCATTAAGTTTTAAATTATGCGTAGAATATTTATAGAACAATCATATAAACATCTTTCTGAATGAAGATAATTGTTTTCCTATGGAGACCTATCCTGGCACTAGAGGGTTCCTAGTAATGGTAGGCTGAGTGGACCTTGGTGCCATATGTATCTTCCGAAGTGGAAATATTCCTGACCGGTAATCACGTTCATATCCGTATGGGTGAATCAAGCACAACTTTACCGCCCCAACTGGACAGTCCTCAGTAACTAATAATCGCATTAATAACGTAATTTTTAAGCAACACTAAACCTAAATTTAGTGACAAATTTAGAGCAGAATTACTTGTGAGGTACACGTGTGAAGAAGTAATATACTGAGCATTGTTTAACACTTTGTTTTGAGCATTTAAGTATAATATTAATACTACGATAAATTGAATTATTTCAGTTTAATTTTCACACTATTCACTTAACATGGTAGCTGTTTCCTTAGGTATACATGAAACTAGGGCAACATACTGCTCGTGGAAGTTTCAGGTTTATTACTAGCACGAAATGTATTCTAGCATTAAATATGAATGGTGACAGTCTGTTCTGTAGAACTACAAGGAAGTAAGACGTACCTTATCCAGAGATAAACAGCGTAGGCTCTGTATAATTCTGAGAAGAGAAAGGGGGGAGGAAGAACGCAAAGATATATAGTCAGGTGAGTAGTAGCGCCACTGTTACAAAATGAATGAGAGAACCAAATATGTTGTTGCTCCTGCGCGTACTTGGGCCAGGCTTCCCTCTCAACTTAAAAGTAAGGCGGCAAAGTTTGATTCCAGGGATTCCTTCCGACAGTGGCGAGTGAAGAGTAAGGAAAACAGACGAAACAATTAGACTAATTTCATCTTAAAGGATAAGTCATTATCTGATTACATGTGTGAGCTCTATAAAAGTTTATTTACTTTAGAATTGTTAAGGCATATTTATAAGTTGATGGACTAGCAGAAAGAGTTCTCGTGCAGTTGACATCCTGGCAATAGATAAGAAAACGAAATCAGGCTTCATAATTGATTCCATAGTTTGATCATCTGATTTTGATCCGCCATTTGTTAGTTGATCAAGAATAAATTTATGATCCCATGACGAATTATTTGAAAAAGCTGCGAAAGTCAAAGGACTTCTAGTATGAAAAATGAAATGGCGTATGGCTTTTAGTGCCGGGAGTGTCCGAGGACAGAATTTCTAGCAGGATCGAGGGAAGGAATTTACAGACTCTTTTACGATGTTTGAGCCCATTTCGACATAAGTAAACAAGTAGACAGGACATTTGTTTGTAATTGCTAAGTAAGCAGTATTACTTGTATTCCATAATACGTTCATACATTTATAAATTCCTCCATGCAGGAAAGGAAATTTCGCTTTATATTTTCCAAAGCTTTGTACAGATGTAACAGCGCACGTGTATACTCGCTTGCCATTCTCTGAATTTCAGAGCACTAAAATGTAATTAAGATAAGTTTTGTTTGTCTTCCAGCAATAACCACAAATCATTGACATGACATCATTTTCCAACGGACCATTACCCTAAAATTACTTTCTCCTATCTCTCCTAGTCTATAATAGACATGACGTCGCCGATTTCACGGACAAGCCACAGTGTAAAAGACTCGTTTTATATAGTCCCACTGTGATCAATCTTTCAACACCAGTAATCCAGATAGGTCGCATTACGTCGCTAGCATAAGAGAATGCAATCTCAATTTATGACCCCATTTTTTACTATAGACTTTTCTATATATACTCCATTTGTTTTCTCCCAAGCGATCGGTCATACTTGCAGTGCTAACGAATGAATATAATTTCTAAAGTGGTTCACAAATTTATCATCGTGTTAGCATAATTAAAATTTTTAATTACTGTAGGAGGATAAAAGTTACGTGATAACCCTGAATGAACCTTAACAGGTAAGTTTTGTTTAAGTTACTGTATTCCGTGCTGTATTTGCTTTGATCTACCTACAGTGAGCGAAAGACACGGTAAAAGTCATATTGTTGCGGAAGACCAAGGGCCCTATTGCTCGATAGCTGCAGTCGCTTAAGTGCGGCCAGTATCCATATTCGGGAGATAGTAGGTTCGAACCCCACTGTCGGCAGCCCTGATGATGGTTTTCCGTGGTTTCCCATTTTCACACCAGGCAAATGCCGGGGCTGTACCTTAATTAAGGCAACGGCCGCTTCTTTTCAACTCCTAGCTCTTCCCTGCCCCATCGTGGTCATAAGACCTATCCGTGTCGGTGCGACGTAAAGCTACTAGGAAAAAAAAAAGCTGAGAATTTGCGTAAATTGCTTTGTACTTCGTGGTATAGTATAGTATAATAATGTATATTCTGTTTGTTTGTTTGTTTGTTTGTTTGTTTGTTTGTTTGTTTGTTTGTTTGTTTGTTTGTTTGTTTGTTTGTTTGTTTGTTTGTTTGTTTGTTTGTTTGTTTGTTTGTACGAGTGCGAGTGCGAGTGCTTCCCTCACCACTTTCTCCAAATTCTCGTGGGATCACGGTGTGATCAGTGTCATACATGTGGGCTAGGACCTGTTTTAAGTCAAGATACCCTTCCTGACGCTTGCTCTATGTAGAAGACTACTTTCAACTACAACTTACATCGCATTGACACAGACAGGTCTTATGGCAAGACAGGGTAAGACAGAGAAAGAAGCAACCGTGGCCTTAATTAAGAAACAGTCCTAGCATTTGCCTGGCGTGAAATTGGGGAAAGCGGAAAAACCATTTTCAGTGCTACTAACAGTGAGTTTCGAGCAGACTATCTCCCGAATTCAAGCTCATAGCTACGTGGCCCGTACTGCGTAGACAACTCGTTCGGTCCAGTGATTCTTTACTATGCATGTTAAGGCATATGAACAGGAGCTCCAATTGTATCCCGTGTTCTACTAATTCTCGAAGAATAGAGGAAAGCTAAAGTAATTTCACTTTTTAATAAAGAAATATAATCTTTTGTAATAACTATCGAAGAATAAGTTACTTAAATGTTGGGTATAAAATGCACGCTAAAATAGTAAACAATAGGCTTAAGGATATTCCAAATAACCTTCTATTGGAAGAAGAATGTGGATTTAGGAAAGTTATATCATGTACAGCTAACATTATAAATTATTTAGCCTCAAACATATTGGAGAAGAGAAGAAAATTTAATTTAAACACTTATATCGTCTTTGCTGATTACAAAATGGCTTTTGATGTGATGGACAGATAGAGGACAAAGAAAACAAATGGATACCCAAAACATTTTACTCAAGTTATCCAAGATATATGATATGAGCGACAAAAATTTTGCTGGATATAGGACATAAAGTAACGGAAGAAATATCTACTATCCAGAAAGTGCGTCAAGGGTGTACTCTCTCTCTCCAAAAGTTTCAATATAAAAATGAAATAATCAGGATGAGGAAGAAAAATGTTCATCCTGGAATAAGAGTGAGTAATAACACGTATACAGACAACATGCTCTTTTCAGATGACCCATTTATACTGCAGGAATATGAAGACAAACTTCAGAAATCAGTAAATGCATGTTAAACACTATTTGTAAAAGTTACAACCTTAAGCTATCAAGGAGACCATGCCATGGCAAGGGAAGTATTCTGTTAGATCGAAAATAGTAATTGATAATTAACCTACAGAACAAGTCTCAAATTTCACTTATCTCGGTTGTGATCTACCTTAGTGATGATGATATATGAAAAAGGTTCATATATTTCAATATATGTGTGTGGACCAATTCACCGAACAATGAAAGGAAAAATACGAGAGGACACTCAGTTTAAATTCTATAGGATTATGGCGGTACAAATTCTGATTTATGAAAGTGAGACGCGGTTGAATAAAAGGAGCTACAGAAACAAATTACAAGCATTGGAAATGAGGTTTCCGAGATAACTGAAAGGGTATTCCCTAAAAAGATAAAAAGTGTAATGAAGTAAGACAGCAGATAAATCTATTTTCATTGAATTATAGAATTTACCTAAACAGAGTAAATTAAAAAAAAAACATGTTCTACCGATCGATTGTAACAGAATCCCATAACATCCGACTGAAAGGAGAGATACTGGTCGACCCATGAAGGGATGGTATGAAGTCTGAGGTGGGAACAGACCAATAACCTAATACATGAAAAGTAAGTAAGTAGTAAGTACATAGACATCCTGTCAACTTCCTAACAGAGTATCAAACCCACGTCCTTCTTATTCAACCAAGCGTCCCCTTTACTACCTTGGCTAGACAGCCTCTAGAGTCATGACACACTTAGGCCTCACGAACTTCACTACGACGAAAAAAGAGCAGGGGAAGTCAGGCAGGAAACATAACAGTAAACGAAGTCAGGTAGGAAAGATGAAAGTGAAGAAACTGGCATAAATAGGTATTAAAAACCCATGGCGCAACAGCCCCGAAGGGCCATGTGCTACCAAGCAACCGCTGCTCAGCCCCAAGGCCTGCAGATTATGTATGAGCTCCTCATGTGGCCAACACAACGAATCCTCTCGGCCGTCATTCTTGGCTTTCTAGACCGGCATGAATAGGTATAAGCAGTTATAAATTGTAAATGAACAAGTTTGCAGTTTTATACGACTCTTGATAATGTGATCATAACTAAATGATCTCAAGTTATACGTGAAATCCGAACCGCAGGGACGTGAGATTTAATTTAATAAATTCCTCGTATATTGCCGAAAGGGGCTGCCTGGCCGAGGCGGTAAAGGCGTGCTCGGTTCGCCCAGAAGGACATGGGTTCGAATGCCCGTCAGGAAGTCGTCAAATTTAAGAAACGAGATTTCCACTTGCGGAGGTGCACATGGCCCTGAGGTTCACTCAGCCTACACCAAAAATCAGTACCAGGTTAATTCCTGGGGGCAAAGGCGGCCGGGCGTAGAGCTAACCACTCTTCCCCATCAAGTGCCGAGGTTACGGATAGCGGAAGCCTTTACCTTCCACCCCTCCAAGGGCCTTCATGGTCTGTATGGAGATTGCTTTGCTATATATTGCCGAACCGTGGTTGCCTTAGGGAAAAACTAGTGACGCTGTCAGTCAGCTCTCATGCTCCTTGTTATAGTGTACGTATTTTTGAAGTATATCGAAGATGATCATACTATGACTACTGTGTGAGATTTCTGTAATTATATGAATTATTTCTATCTCATAATAGTGTTCTGTGTCCACAAAGTTAAACAGCTCTAAAATGACGAAGTCCTGACCCTCTAATTACCTCAAGAATTAAATTCTTCTTGGCGGTTGCTAATTTCGTAGAAGTTTACTCCGCATCCTGTACATAATTTGAGTTTTTCTAGGAGTAGGAATGTGATAGTCTACTTGAAGAAGGTTACGTACTTGCCGATATTGAGTACATCTTTGTTGTCTTCTTTACAAAGGGAGTTAAAGAGTGGAAGGAAGTGTCAGAGAAGTTCGGTGGGTGGCTGGTTGCTGACGCAGCGCTGACTGGATCCACTCACTCTGCCGCCTTCTTCCTTTCTCGCTCTCTTACCTGATGTGTGTCTTGCTAAAGGAGAAGAACGAGATGGAAAGCAGTGAAAAATGCAAGCTATCAAAATTTATAGGCCAGTGGGCACGTTATATTTGTCGTAAAAAAGGCTAAGGTAGTGAACGGAGAGCTTCTGTTGACATAAAGGAGAGCACGGATGTGATGTCCCGACAAGTGGAGAGTTATACCGCCCCAGTAAAACTTTCAATCCAGTACGGTTTAGAATGATGTTATTATATATTTAAATACAAAATCGCATACCAACTATCAACAATCAAACACTATTAGCTCATATTCGAGAATATTTAATGGGCTATATACAAAGCAATGCGCGTTAATTATGTACAGCGTTGTCAAATATATATAACTTACGTTACAATTTTGTTTGTACACTTCAAATTTTGCTTCATAATTCGTTCCTATCTCAGATGAGATGTACAGTAGTCGAAAGTGAGTTCAGTTTAGTTCTTGGCTGTCTGTCTGTCAATCTGTCAGCCTGTCTGTCTGGTTGTTTCTGTGAACATCACGGGAAAACAGCTTGAGAGACTTTCTTGAAATCTGATATTTAAGCTCAGGAATATCCGGGGAGTGCAACAGGCTACATTTTTATTTTTTTATTTTTTGCAATTTGCTTTACGTCGCACCGACACACATAGGTCTGATGATGATGATGATGATGATGATGATGCTTGTTGTTTTAAGGGACCTAACATCGAAGGTCATCGGCCTCACAGATAGGTCTTATGGCGAAGATAGAACAGGAAAGACCGAGCTCGATAGCTGCAGTCGCTTAAGTGCGGCCAGTATCCAGTATTCGGGAGATAGTAGGTTCGAATCCCACTGTCGGCAGCCCTGAAAATGGTTTTCAGTGGTTTCCCATTTTCACACCAGGCAAATGCTGGGGCTGTACCTTAATTAAAGCCACGGCCGCTTCCTTCCCACTCCTAGCCCTTTCCTGTCCCATCGTCGCCGTAAGACCTATCTGTGTCGGTGCGACATAAAACAACTAGCAAAAAAAAAGAAGAACAGGAAAGGCCTATGAATGAGGAGGAAGCGGCCGTGGCAGCCCCAGCATTTACCTGATGTGAAAATGTGAAACAACGGAAAACCATCTTCAGGGCTGCCGAAAGTGGGGTTCGAACCCACTCTCACCCGAATGCATGCTCACAGCTGCGCGACCCTAGCCGCACGGTCAACTCATTCGGCACATGATATTTTATTGGTAATCAGTGCCGAGGCAATATTAAGGCGAGCAAAACAGGAAATATAGCATTTATCCGTTAATACGGTGGGTGTTTCGAATTATTGTAGATCATGAATGCAAGGTCCGGCTCCATGGCTAAATGGTTAGCGTGCTGGCTTTTGGTCACAGGGGTCCCGGGTTCGATTCCCGGCAGGGTCGGGATTTTAACAATAATTGGTTAATTTCTCTGGTATGGGGGCTGGGTGTACATGTCGCCTTCATCATCAATTCATCCTCATCACGATGCGCAGGTCGCCGACGGGTGTGAAATCAAAAGATCTGCATCTGGCGAGCCGAACTTGTCCTCGGACATTCCCGGCACTAATGCCATTTTATTTCATAAAAGTAAGAACCTAAAAGTATAATTTTCTATATTTTATGTTATATGCAAGTTTTCTTTACGAATAATAATGAAAATCCACAGCCTGTTTCCAGTTTCAACCGGGTCGCGAATGGAATGAATGAAGTCCCATCCAGCGGCGAGGACAGGAACTGTGCTGAAGCCTGTCGCACTCCTCTGGGGTAATAATTAATGACTAACAGATGAAATGAAGTGATACTGGAGAGTGTTGCTGGAATGAAAGATGACAGGGTAAACCGGAGTACCCGGAGGAAAACCTGTCCCGCCTCGACTTTGTCCAGCACAAATTTCACATGGACCGACCGGGATTTGAACCACGGAACCCAGCGGTGTGAGGCCGGCAGGCTTCCGCCTGATACACGGGGGACAGGAATAATAATAATAATAATAATAATAATAATAATAATAATAATAATAACGGAGATATTCCCGATCATGATATTTTCGGATACATCTCCGGAAATATTCGTTCCATCTAAAACTTCTTAATAAGTTACAGCAACTACAATTTTCGATCAGTTATGCCTCATACATTGTTGCTGTACGAGAGCGCCTGGCAGACATGATCGTTAAAGCGTCAAGTCTATATGGTCTGACACCGTAGTTAACCGGTTCGAAGCAGAATCTTGGCTGGTAGGGTAGGAGATTGCGTGTGAAAAGCCTGCGTTCAATTCCGAACTTCTCCACAGTGTTTGCATGGAATGAGGACATATGACGCTGAGGATGGTGATTCGTTCGACGGATGGAGACGTTCAGCCTTAAGCAGACCCCTCGATGTCAACCGACAGGAGTAGGCCATATGCCAGCACCGGGTTTCAGACTCTCCCTTCCTATTGTCATATATCACGTCATTAATTTAATCTCATTAACCCCTCTGATGAAGTTGACGTCAGGAAAGGCATCCGATCGCAAAAACTCCCTACGAAAGTTCATCTCACTACGTACCCGACCCAGTAGAAAAATGGGGGAAAGGGTTGGGAACATATATGCCCTGCAAACACGCATATATTATACTGTACGGGCTATGATAATACTAATAATAATAACAATAATAATAATAATAATAATAATAATAATAATAATAATAATAATAATAATAATAATAATAATAATAATAATAATAATAATAGGATACACAAAATGGAAAGAGTATATGGTATAACAAAAAATACATACTAAAAATGTTTATCTAAAAATCTTAAAATAAAGCACTACAACACAGTTGTAAAACCAGAATACTTATATGCCAGTGAATGTTTAGTACTCAATTGTAAACTTGTAAGAAATAGAAAGGAGACTTATAAGACTTATGAAAAAAAATACTAGCCCCTCTAAAAACTACAGAATTTTGAAAATTAAGAATAACGAAATTTATCAGAACATAGAAAACATATGTATAACAGTGTGGAAGAGGAGACTGCTATTTTTTGGTCATATTCTCTGATGCTGTTTCTTTCCAAGTCTTTTTTGATCTCTTGAATCCAGGTGGTTGTTGACTTTTTCTTCCAAAGATACGTGAAGAAGTAATGGACAGATAAATTTTTAGGAAGAAAGTTTTAAAGATGAAAGGATTCCAAGGGAGGAAGGCAAAGAAAACCGGCACAAAGTGATCTGAAGAAAGGAAGAAGAAACACAGTGAAACAATGAAGGAATACTGGAAGAAAAGGAAGGAACAAAAAAAGGATGAAGAACTGAGATTGGAACGTGGTACCTAGTAGGCCCTAACGCAAGATAATAATAATAATAATAATAATAATAATAATAATAATAATAATAATAATAATAATAATAATAATAATAATAATAATAAAGCAAAGTCAAGTCAAAAAGCATGATGGCACAACATTTCAAGAAACATACCCCAGGGGGTAAATCTTCGGATAAATCCCTCGTCGTGAACGCCACGGCGCACGAGTCTCGTTCGGAATCTGGGGGAGACTCGACATCATGTAAGAGACGAGTCGGAGCGTCTCGGTGTACCGCGAAGAGTCAAAAACTCAGGCCAAAATCTAAAACCTTTCTAGCAACTTTCAACATAAATTCACTTATACAAACTGGCAAGCTGAAAACCCTCACCAAAGCTCTTCACGAAAATCTGATATCCATAATAGCCCTACAGGAAACAAGACACCCAGATGAAGAGATTTTTGAATCCGAAGGCTACCGATTTTTCAAGAGCAAAGCGCAAAGAGGAATCCTCAATGGAGCTGTGATGCTTGGAACTGCGTTTGCTGTTAGAACCAAGATCCTTAAATCGGTTGCAAATTTCGAACCTGTGAATGACAGATTGTCTATACTCACAATTAAATGCGCGAACAAAACCTACGCTCTAGTTAACGCACATGCTCCTACAAACGATAAGAACAAGTCTGATCCACACGAAGTTGATAATTTCTGGGACCTACTGTATGAAAAATTAAACAAAATCCCCAAACACCATGTCAAGCTTCTTTTGGGTGACTTCAATGCCCAACTAGGTCGTGAACAGAAGTACAAGAAAGTTATAGGAAATTACCCTGCTCACAAAAGAACCAATCCCAATGGCAAAAGACTGGTGTCCATTTGCGAAAATCACAACCTGCAGGTCATGTCGACCCACTTTCGTCATCTACCCAGAAAGCAAATGACTTGGTGTTCTCCCGTCCAAACAATCGGAGAGTTCCAAATTGATCATGTTGCAATCTCCAGGAGAAACAGCCCTGAGATTATGAATGTCAAGATAAAGAAAGGCATCAATGTGGCCTCAGATCACTATATGTCTCTTATCAAATTCAAACCAATTCCCGCAAACACAAGGAAGACAACCAAACAGATCACACGCTTCGACAATGATAAACTTCGGCAAAGGGTCGAGGAGTTCCAGGAGAAGGCTAGATCAAATGACTGTGACTTTAACAACGCCAAAATTCTTCTTTTTGAGGCCGCCAAGGACGTTGCAGAAATCAAGAGAAGCAAAAAGCATGCCTGGTGGAATGGTACCTGCGAATCAGTCCTCCAAGAAAGACTCAATGCTTGGAAAAAGTACTACTCTACGAAATCAGAAAATGATTGGGAAACCTACAAAAGCCAACGTGCCCAAGCAGCTAGGGTGTTCAGAACTGAGAAACGTAAATACGAAAAATCTCTCACTGAAAAGATAGAACAAAAATTTAGGAAGAATGAAAGCAGAGAGTACTACAGAGCCTTCAAACGCAAACTCACTGGCTATAAACCACCATCTCTATGCTTTGAGCGAAAGGACGGCACACTGGCGACGTCAGATGAAGAAAATTGCAGCATTCTGGCAGACTACTTCAAGAATTTACTTAATTGCTCTAAACCGCACAGCGCCATTGAGACCAAGGATCCGTTACTCAGGTACCCAGATTCCAGACCACCCGACAGAGATGAAATCAAGCGCCACATTGCCCGTCTCAAAAATAACAAAGCGCCGGGGGAAGACTCAGTAGAAGCAGAACTATGGAAATATGCCCCAGAGGAATCACTTGATATCTTGCAAAAGCAAATAGAAGAAATTTGGAACAGGGAGACCCTACCCGAAGATTGGAAAATAGCTTTGATCCATCCATTACACAAAAAAGGCAGCATGAAGAACGTCAACAACTACAGAGGAATATCTTTGCTACCCGTGACTTACAAAAATCTATCACTTGCCATCCTGGAGCGTTTGGAAGCACAAGTCGAACATCAAATAGGTGAATACCAAGGAGGGTTCAGAAAAGGTCGCTCGACAGCCGAGCAGATCCAAAATCTCAAAACGATCATCAGATATTGTACACTAAGTTCCAAGAAGTATGTGTCTGTCTTTGTGGACTTTAAGAAAGCGTACGACTCCATTGACCGGGAAGTCCTGCTAAATATCTTAAATGAATTCGGAGTTGATTTGAAACTGCTGGCATTAATTAGAGCCACCCTGACCGATACAAAATCCAAGGTGAAGTTCCACGGATGTCTCTCGCATTCCTTTGACATCAAAACAGGAGTCCGACAAGGTGATGGGCTATTCCCGATACTCTTCAACTGTGTTCTTGAAAATATCATCAGAACCTGGCGGATGAGATTACAGGAAACCAACTATAGTCCATTGAGAATAGGAACCAAATCCAAGGGAATCGCAACAGACTGCTTAGCATTTGCCGTTGATATTGCTGTTCTCTCAAACGACATAGAAACCGCTAGAGCTCAAGTTGAAATTTAGAGGAAATTGACGAACAAACTGGTTTGCAGATATCGTTTGAGAAAACAGAAGTAATGACTAACATCAAAGAGGCTCCTCCAAAACTCCATACAAAATACGCGGACATCACCCGAGTAGACAAATTCAAATATCTGGGTGAGATCATCATGAAAAATGGACTAGACAAAGAAGCACTTCAGGAGCGAGTACGCAAACTGGAAATAGCCTACCAAACATCCCGCACAATCTACAACAAAAAATGCCTCTCCCAAAACACCAAGATACGTCACTATGAAACCGTTCTGAAGCCAGTAGTTCTATATGCAGCCGAAACCCTGTCTCTAAATGCCAACAAAGGACTCCTTGAAGAACTGGAGAAAAAAGAACGCAAAATTGTGAGAGGAATCTTGGGATCAAAGTACAGAAATGGAATCCATCAAAAGAGATCCAACGAAGAAGTCTACAGTAAAATAGAGAAAATCACCGACACAATCAGGAAAAGATGGGCACGATTTTACGGTCATCTGAAAAGAATGGACGGAAGAAAGTTAGCTAAAGAAATCTTTCACTATTTTGATTCAAACCCCAAAACCACAATTCCCTGGTTTAGAAATACCAAAGAAGACCTGCAAATGCTACATATCTCAGCTGAAGATGCCCTTAACAGAGATCTCTTCCGCAAGAAAATATTGACGAACGGGCTAAACCGAGACGAGCAACCGAAGAGAAGACACGGTGCCCCTTGGACAGAGGAGCGTAAGCAGGCCCCCTCACAAAGAATGAGGGAAATTTGGGCTCTAAAGAAGGCCAAGTTCAGTGTCAAATGCAACAAGACTTAACGTGGCCCTTGATGGCCCCAGCGAATTATATATATATATATATAATAATAATAGTTATAATAATGGTGTATGGCCTCTGGAGAGGACTTGTGCAGGTATTTCGAATAGACAGCCCGTAGGCGATCTGCGCGTCTGGAAGGATGAATAATTATGCTGGGCCGAGAGGCTCAGACGGTTGAGGCGCTGGCCTTCTGACCCCAAATTGACAGGTTCCATCCTCGCTCAGTCCGGTGGTATTTGAAGGTGCTCATACACGTCAGCATGGTGTCGGTAGATTTACTGGTACGTAAAACAACTCCTGCGGGACTGAATTCCGGCACCTCGGCGTCTCCGAAAACGGTAAAAGTAGTTAGTGTGAAGTAAGCCAATAACATTATAATTATTATTAGGATGAATTCCAATGTTGAAGATAGCACAAACATCCAGATCCCGAGTGTGTGAAATAAGACAGTTAAGGTCAAAATCCCCGACCCGACTGGAAATCGACCCCTTGGCCCCTTGAACCAAAGCCCTGCATGCTAACCATTTAACCATGGAGGCGGACATAGTGATAAGTCCTCAATGCCAAATATCGCTGACATGGAAATGTTGTTCAATTGTCATGGTAATGAGCTAAAAGGCGATGATATTCTATGTTGGCGTCAACATACCACACTACCAACCACCACAGAAACATGCAAAAGTGTTCACATTCCATCATATAGGGTTGGCGTCAGGAAGGACATCCGAACGTAAAACAGGGCCACATCTACATGTGCGACGCAGTTCGCACCCGCGACCGCACAGATGTGGGAAAAAGTGGTAGGAAAAGACAAGAAGAAGATTACATGTTGTCGTGATTTTTCTTTTAACGTCGCGTGATGATCAGTCCATATTGATCAATATGATAATTGAAAGAGGAGGAAGGCGCGAAGAAAAGAAATACGAGATAAGAAAGTCATGAAGGTAGCTACTAATGAATTACTTCTTTGACCACCGATTCCCTAATTTCGACAAGCCGGAAGTAAACTATATGCAGTGGCCCACAGTGCCCTAAGCGCATAAAATTGGTCAACACTAACATTATATTTCTTCTTCTTTCTGGTCTTTTTCAAAGTTTTGGGGGTCTGCACTTTATGTGGATTTGGCCCAGTTTTCGACCAGATCCCAACCCTATCTGAAAGGACGTAGTCACTACTGCGTGTTTTTGTGACGGTTGATAGTGTATTGCCGTGCGATACGTTGTTTGAGGCTGCAGATGTGTATTGAGTCAAACACAAACTCTCAGTCCCAAAACCAAAATACGCAATGAAAATCTCCGACCCATTCAAGAATCGAACCGAAAGCTAGTACGCTGAGCATTCAGCCAAGAAGCCGGACCAACAAGAGAATTATACTAACTTGTCAATTGAGTTGTTCTCTCCCTGTTGTCAGCTTCAACTCCTCCCCACTAGATGGCATTACAACTGCATTTTTAAAGGAACCCTCAACGGCGGGTTCAACAGCTAGTTTTCAAGAACTGTGAAAGTTGTAGGAGTTTTCCTGCGAAATTTTCCTTTTGTTTGTCTTGTCCACACAATTGCTGTATACACCGTTATCAAGGACCAATTAGGTTCGAACCCCACTGTCGGCAGCCCTGAAAATGGTTTTCCGTGGTTTCCCATTTTCACAGCAGGAAAATGCTGGGGCTGTACCTTAATTAAGGCCACGGCCGCTTCCTTCCCACTCCTAGCTCTTTCCTGTCCCATCGTCGCCGTAAGACCTATCTGTGTCGGTGCGACTTTAAGCAACTAGCAAAAAAAAAAACATCAAGGACCAATTGTTCCAACGAAAATTTCTCGCCGACGAAATGGGTTGATATGTATAGATACCGCTTTTCCGTATCCAATAAAATGGTCGGTGTGTGGAGAAAGCTTCAGCCTGCAAGTAGCCACAGCTAGCCTGACAGCTCCACACTCCGACCGACCAACCGAGCAGAGGACCAGTGGCCAGGCCATGGCTCTAAAGCCCTGTATCGGGAAACGGAAAAGGGTTGCTCTGAAAATGGTTTTCCGTTGTTTTCCGGGACAGATAGGTCACGGGGGCGAACACCCTCACCGTCCCCGTACCTCAAATCTCCTTGGTCTGAGAGAGGGCACTGCCCTCTAAGAGGTTGCAGAATGGAAACTTCTTAGTAGTAGTAGCAACCAATAAAATTCAAATTACAACCCGAGTGATATGCTGCACCATAACAGCCATAGCACAACACAGGAAATAATCATTTTTTGTTCTTCCTTTTCCTACAGACGAGTAATTGCCCCAGTGTTCGGTGATAGAGTATGTTGTCGTGATTGTTCTTTCTGAAGGACAAAGCCGCAAGACACATTTCTTTCTTCCTCACTCTGTGTATTAAGCTCTGTTTTACAGGCGGATGCTTTCCCTGACGCCAACCCTATGTGGAGGTAAGTATTCCTTATTGTATATTGTTTGTATGGAGGTTTTTTTTTTTTGTTAGGGACTTTGCGTCGCACCGACACAGATAGGTCTTATGGCGATGATGGGATAGGAAAGGCCTAGGACTTGGAAGGAAGCGGCCGTGGCCTTAATTAAGGTACAGCCCCAGCATTTGCCTGGTGTGAAAATGTGAAACCACGGTAAACCATCTTCAGGGCTGCCGATAGTAGGATTCGAACCTACTATCTCCCGGATGCAAGCTCACATCCACGCGCCTCTACGCGCACGGCTGTATGGAGGTTGGTAGTGTGATGCGTTGTATTGAAAGTACGAGGTGTACAACTGGACGAGGTCCCAGTGATAATTGCAAATAGAATTAGAGAATTGATGAGGCACTTAGTTCATAAGTACAGGTTCTTATTATGTTATTAGCTCTATATCCCACTAACTATTTCTGCGGGTCCCGGAAGCATTGAAATGCTGGAAAATATACCCAATACAAACTCTTTAATGTGGATATAAAGTGACTGACCCGAGGCAGGCATATTTGAGCCCCTTAAAATACTACCGGCCTAAGCAGGGACTTTTCCCTAGCAGTATTGCACAATCCAAGTATTCATTTTGGGCGTCTAGAAGTGCGTCCCACCTTAAAACTGGGCTGAATTCACGTGTAGTATCGGACCAAAGTAATTGGAAAAAGACCAAGAATAAGAACAAGGAAGAGCATCGTTTTATTTTGATGTATAACTAGATATGTCTTTCATTTTTGTTTTGCTAGGGGCTTTACGTCGCACCGACACAGATAGGTCTTATGGCGACGATGGGATAGGAAAGGCTTAGGAGTTGGAAGGAAGCGGCCGTGGCCTTATTTAAGGTACAGCCCCAGCATTTGCCTGGTGTGAAAATGGGAAACCACGGAAAAACCATTTTCAGGGCTGCCGACAGTGGGATTCGAACCTACTATCTCCCGGATGCAAGCTCACAGCCGCGCGCCTCTACGCGCACGGCCAACTCGCCCGGTATATATGTATATATATCTTTCATTTGATACGCTGTCAGCCTGCTATAATGTCTAGAACAGATTATTACTATGAAATATGCGATAAGCATAGCCACAAAAATGGCGTTCATGTCGAGGAGAATGAGGCAGCGTTAAGGCAACAATCAGCTGTTTAGACTATTTGACATCCGGTACTTTATAATACCAATATAATGGTCCGCTATTGGACATTATAAATTTTCCAACTAACTCATTCTCATTCTTGGTTGCCTGCGTTTCGCCCTCGTGTGCTAAGTTGGGCATGCACTAGCCTTGCGTCTTGGGAGGTGTGCTAAGTCCCAACTGACGAGCCCAACTTAGCACACGAGGGCGAAACGCAGGCAACCAAGAATGAGTTAGTTGGAAAATTTATAATGTCCAATAACGGACCATTATATTGGTATTATAAAGTTACTCATTCAGGGCAAATATTTTAAGTTCCCTATAGGAATCAACATCTATATCATCCGGTACTTTACCAACAAAATGAGCCGTTCTTTTATGTGAATCGAATGTTCTACTGTAGGTTTGATTCATGTTGATTCTGCTCTGTGTGCCTTGTGTGTTGTGAGGATAGGGGATAGAAAACACCCACAGTATATTATGATAATTATTTGGGGATATTAGGTCGTGTAATAATAAATAAATACCAGCTGACGCGTTTCAATCCTGCGACCAGGATCGTCTACAGAGCAACAACAAAGCAAAATGGCTACGGTCACTCCATAGTAACCAGACTCAAGATAGAGAGACCCTTTTAGAAATGTAGTTCATTCTAGGGCCTCCAGAGTTACGGAGAAAGATGTTGACGAGTTAACTATGGAGGGTAGCCATGATCTACTCAGTATATAGCCGTCACCTTTGTTGAAATTATTCGGGCGGTTAGCAATTTCTATCGCCTCACGAATGATTCTGGGAATAAAATGTTTCTCTTTACAAATGACAGAAGTTGCATCAAAAATTATTTGATGGTCATTATGTATGGCATGTTCTGCCACAGCAGACTTCTCTGGCTGGCAAAGACGTAAGTGCCTGCGATGTTCTTTAACCCTTGTTGCTACTTTCCTACATGTTTGGCATGTAGTGGTCATTTAGTAGTCGTGAAAGTCTACGTATTAAGATTACCCACAGTATACTTTACCTGGAAAGTTGGTCACGAGAAGTATGTTAAAAATGGGCTTGGAGCCTATCATGTGAACCAACGTTGACTAAATTGCTATCTGCGGAAAACGGGTTTATCGTAGAACGTGCAACTGAGATATTCCGTACTGGGCTTCCCTACCCCAGATGGGTACGGATGTCGTTCTCAACCACCCATGAAAGTCTATATCACAATCATTGGTCTGTGCACGTCCTGACTAATGAAGAAATCCACGGCGTCCGAGGCCTTTTCAGCCGTTTTTCACATACACTGTGTGAGGCTACAGGACATGCCCACTTGTAGATGACAGGCGTGTCAACTGCAAATGGACTTCTTTCCACATTTCACTGGTAATCAATTCTTAGAGTTGTTTTGTAAATTTATTTTAATGAATTAGTCTATATCATCTTAAAGATTCAATGTTAATCATGTACATAGCGAAAAATCTGTTTCACCTTAAACTCACATTTTAAATCATATAGGTAGGGTGGAAATTTATTCATCGAAGAGATTGCTGGCCTGCCTCGTGTGTTTCGGAACTGTTCCAGACAAGCAAGCCACTGCTTACTGAACCTCGTGTGTTTTGGTATTCGTGTGTTTTTAAATGCGACGAGAACAATAACCATTTGTGCAAAAAGAGAAGAGAAATCAAACAAACTTGCAATTTTTGCGTTTTATCGTTATCAACTTACGTGTAATTCGTACAGCATGGAGATAACATTTCATATCAAATATCCCAGATGCACTGACTGCGATTCGAACTGTTGCCGCATTGGTGAGAAGTCAGTGACAATATAACTCGGTTATCTACTCTGTATATTGGATATAATATGGATTATAGCGAATCAAGTAGCAATCAGGATTGAATTATTAGTGTAGCGTAGTTGGGGAGCAGTTCTTACGTACACAGAGACAATATGAAAGCTAATTAATAGAGTCTTCTTTGAGGAATGAAGAAGATGGAGCTGGTACTGACGTCATATCCGTTTATCGACCAGATATCATCGTCACTGTAGCAAGAGAAGACTGCCGGGGGATAAGAGGAGACAAAGTCGGGGATGTCCCGCTATTGTTATCAACGAGGCTGCACCACGCCCGCTGCTAATAATCGTACGGAGAATGGTTATCAGCTCGCTCCAGCTCATGAGCTTCATGGAGGTGTGTGCATTCCTCTACTTTCGAATCGATTGAATCGATGAGTTCGAATAGCAGTAATCTACATCAAAACACTAATTTTACAGAGAAAAGAATAACGAACATTTTCAATACACAACACAAAACAGAGGAATTTATTTTCCAAACTCAAGTAGGTTTATTTACACAAGATGTCACCAAAGTTTTGTAACGGTGTTCGTTGCTGAATATTTTTGTACCGTTTTTTTAGAATTTTATTATGGCGTTTTTTCATAAAAATATTAAAATCTAACATTTTAAATATAGTTAATTTTCGACTTCCTGGCGGGGAATCTAACCCACATTCTTCCGGGTGAGCACCCACTTACCGCCTCGGCTATATATTTGACAAAATCTATGGCTGTATATAACTGGTGTACCCTGATTTCGTGTGAAGTTGGATTATGGAACATGAGCCTTGAGATCATTACTGTACGCTGTGATGGGAGAGTTATAATACGCGGAAACCTGTGCTAACTGAAGGAGGAGAGTTCAATTTATTTTGCTCCCCGAGGTTTATTTCTTTTCTCCTAGTGTCTTTGTTTCTCTACTCGATTTCTCTCCTTTGGAATCTCGTTATGTTTATATTTTGTGTAGCTCCATAGCAACCAGCTGTTTATTTACTTTTCTTGTAGCTCATGGTACTGTCATATTGGTCCGGATACGTGAGTGAATCACTTCCTTTTTTTCCTTTGAGATCATGCCTTTTGGTGACGTCCTATTTTTGTTGGCTTGGGAGTGTTTTATCGCGTGATCGGCGCCGATATTTGTATTATGATCTCCTATAAGCAGTTAATTCTTAGGTAAAGCAAATCTTTCTACCTGGAAGTTGAGTGCCTTTATAATGAGATGGAGTATCAGTTACCGGAGATGGATCGAACGATGCATTGATTGATGTTATTAAAAGAATCTGTAAGAATGTTCTTTTGTATAAGGCGTGATCAAGAAGCTTCCATTTAAGGGCGTTGCTGCAGTGGTAGTGCAACATAACGCCACTCGGTTGCGGGTATATAAGCACGGACATATAGACAAAGGGATTAGTGTGCAAATCGTGTCGTGCCGAGGTACGTGCGTTAAATGCGGCTACGTAGACTATGGCAATGTTATTACCAAATGCGTCCAAACAGGACCAACGTGCTGTTAGTCTATGTTTGGTTGCCGAAGGACAAAAACTGGCGGACATCCATCGGAGAATAAAGATTGTGTATGGGGCAGCATGTCTGTCGAAAACCACCGTTGTGGAATGGTACACCAAGTTCCGTGCGGGTCGCGTTTTGACACAAGACGTAAAAGTCGTCACGCAGAAGGTACGTCAACTCAAGTGGGAGACACTCGAACACCCGCCCTATAGTCCTGATCTCTCTACATGCGATTATCACGCCTTGGGTCTCCTCAAAGAGGCCTTGAATGGTTGACGCTTCTCGTCGGACGAGGATGCTGCGTGAAAATTGTCCGTAACTGCCTGCTGCACATCCTCGTCCGACGAGAAGCGTCAACCGTTCAAGGCAAAAAGGACGTCACCAAAAGGCATGATCTCAAAGGAAAAAAGGAAGTGATTCACTCACGTATCCGGACCAATATGACAGTACCATGAGCTACAAGAAAAGTAAATGAACAGCTGGTTGCTATGGAGCTACACAAAATATAAACATAAAGAGATTCCAAAGGAGAAAAATCGAGTAGAGAAACAAAGACACTAGGAGACAAGAAATAAACCCCGGGGAGCGAAATAAATTGAACTTTCCTCCTTCAGTTAGCAAAGGTTTCCGCGTATTATAACTCTCCCATCACAGCGTACAGTAATGATCTCAAGGCTCATGTGCCATAATCCAACTTCACACGAAATCAGGGTACCCCAGTTATATACAGCCATCGATTTTGTCAAATATATTCTGCCCATAACAGCACGTCATAACCAAGACACACTCAACATCGTAACTTACGCATCCAAACTCCAGTTAAACACAGCCACAATCTGCGTCGAGAAATAACACACATACGCATTTAAAAAGCGAGGCATGTGACATATTTCTTACCGGGCCAAGAACCGAGCTTAAATAAATCCCCGACGGCGGTAACGTGATGAATCACCACCACAAGGCACATATCCGTCCACAACAACCAAAAAGGTCACACAAGAATAGGCTGAAAACCTGTTACTAAATGAAGCGGTATAAGAAAAAGTAAATCACGTGAGTAAAATATGTGAAATCAAACGACAAAGCATCCGTTTAAAATAAGAAAAATAAAAAACGGACCAAACAATTCAAAGAAGGTGGATACAGAAAAATACGGATAAACACAATTGAAAGTTCGTTTACCAGCCCGCTCTGTTGAAAAAATCACCTTTAAATCTGAAAATACCAAGATTACATAGAAGCACAATCAGATAGCATCTGCCTCCATTTTAGTCATCGCAAAAGGCACTGTAAAATCAAGGAACACAAAGGGCCTAAGAAGGGCAAAGAAAAGAATCTACGAGAATAGGTGGAAAATCAGCGGCATCTATCGACACAATCGAATAACTAATGTAAAAGCTAATATAAAGTTATTAACGTGAGTTTACAAGTACTTGAAGCAATTATGGAACATGAATAGAAATATATGTACGTAAAGACACAAAGGGTATCTCACACTTCTCACATGACAAGATATGTAATACATTTTATTTCATACTATGGCGAAATTGCTTTCTTCCCCTACTCAAAAGAGTACGGAAAATGGCACATTGCCATACTGCAATTACCTTCCACACTGTTTAATTGCAAATCGTTTCTAATTGTTTGAACTCCGTTTCAATTTAATACAAATGCGGATAGTCAGCGAGATCATATATAAAGCAACACGAAACTTAACCATGTTGAATATTTTCTCCTCCTGGTTGCATCACCGTGGTTTCGTACCCACCTACACAAAAAATGGCGTCTATGAATTGCCACGTTGGGTAATCAGCCGCTATCACAATAACTTACGGACTAACGTAGGCATATATGTAAATCAATTTCCAAAATATATATATCGCGTTTATCACAGTACATCATAAAATTCATATTATCTTCATTAATCCAGGACCAGAGGACCATGTTTACGACTCTGGTAGCTTAGTGGACTGTTCAAATAATGTTAATGTTTACGTTTTATTACAACATAAAAACAGCAAAACCAGAAAATGAAAATGCATCGATTAAACAAGGCCAATTTACATCGCAACAAATCAAAATTATTTACAATGAAATTCGTTGTCCGGCTCCATAGCTAATTGGTTAGTGTGCTGGTCTTCGGACCAGGGATTCCCTGGTTAGATTCCTGGCCGAGTCTGGGATTTTAAACTTCATTGGTTAATTCCGATGGTTCGGGTGCAGGGTGTGTGTGACGTCTTCATCATTAGAATTCATCATAAATAGGCCCCCATCCTCATTGGACGCGCAGGTCACCTATACAGCGTCAACTCGAAAGACCTGCACCAGGCCTCTTACGAGGTCACATGACATCATTATAATTATTAAATTCATTTAATTTAAAATCAGTAAATTTGCCATAGTATGGAATAATAGTACATTGCCTATAATGGCAATAATTAAGACACGAGTATGTTTATAATTCGCTCGTTTTAGAAACATACTCGTGTCTTAATTACTATTACAGGCGAGTTGCATCCGACTGTTTATGCTCGACGATAATTATAACTCTATATTTTAAATATTCATAAATTGTTATTGAGATGTCGCTTGACAGTTGAGTTTACTGAATTGAACTGAACGCATGCGCTGGATTATTGATTTTCCGTGAGTGGATCAGAGACCTTGACAATGTCATATGTTTTCAAAGCATTGACAGAAGGTTATCATCACCTAGCTTTATTTCAAATACAAAATATTTATTGTACAGTTGGTGAAGTGTATTTTCGAGAATGTGCCGTGTGGTTGTGGAATATTGAAAGTAGAATGTGCATTGATGTTAATATGTGTGTCCGACATGCTTGATTTTGGAAACAAGTGCGAAGCTAGTGCGTTGAGCGCAGGTGCGATGCTATTCTTACCTAATTGGTCAAATAGTTGTATCGCAATGAAAATCTGAACTCTGATTGGTGGAGAACCTGTATTATAATGAAACTTGAACTGTAATGAGCCCCATTAAAATTCAGTTTTCTGGCATATAGTATTTATATTTCGGCATCGTCAAGCATAAAATATTGTACGCAACAGCCATTAAACGATACTCGTTTCATGAATCAACAACACTGAATTTAGCTATGTTGAATTGTCTCTCTGTCTGATTGCAACACTGTGGTTTCGCAGCCTTCTACACCAAAAATGGCGTCTGTATATTTCCAGCTCAAGTAATCTACCGTCATAACATTATTGACTAACGTATAGGTTAATGCATTTTACAACATATCACTGTGTATCATAAAGTTCGTATTATCTCCTTCGTAACGTAAAAGATCACATACCGGGGCAGTTGCTTAAATAACTATGCTGTTGCTCTTAAGAATATTTAAGAATAAAAAAATCAAAGTCATTTCCGTACAGGCCATGAAGGCCCTTGGAGGGATGTACGGTAAAGGCTTCTACTAACCGTAACGTCGGCACTAGATGGGGTATAGTGGTTAGCTCTACTCCCGGCCGCCTTTGCACCCAGGAATTAACCTGGTACTCATTTTGGTGTAGGCTGAGTGAACCTCAGGGCCATGTGCACCTCCGGAAGTGGAAATCTCGTTTCTTAAATTTGACGACTTCCTGACGGGAATTCGAACCCACGTCCTTCCGGGTGAACCGAGCACGCCTTTACCGCCTCGGCCAGGTAGCCCCTCACAGTTAAGAATAGCAACAGTAAAAAGAAAAACAGGAGCATTCTCCATCCAGTGGATCAAATTGTTTCAGTCTTACTTGCGGATTGAAACTGTATAGTGTCGTGATAGTCGCTTAACACAGTCACTAGCTTCTCACCAAGGTTGTGGTTGGAATCCTGGCCACTGCATTTGTGACTTTTGAAATTAAATCACGTCCTAGCGTTTAGGATTCCACGTAAAACTGGATGTCTCGCGGCTGTAACCACGGCATCCGCAGTCACGTAGAAGTATAAGCTTGTTTTCATTATATCTGTACACGTCTTTTACAGTTACTTGCGTGCTATGTAGCTCGGACGGTTAATGCTGGCCTTGGATCCCGGCTCACTCCGGTTGTGCTCAACTAAGCCAGCCTCGGGCCGATATATTTATTAGCTCGTAAGCATTTCCAGCAGATGGCATCTTCCATAACCGTAAAAAGGTAGTTTATGGGGCTTAAATCTTTTAACATATATTATTAAGTTACAGTTACCCACGCTGACAGGAATCAGCGTGTATGTGCAGCTCCTTTGGGAGAACTAGATTCGATCCTGTTCTGTGGCTACTCTTGGTGTTTCTTCTCAGTGTGGCTATTACTTGGGTACTGGCCTTAGGTTCAGAGGGTCCCGGGTTCGATTCCCGGCCGAGTCGGAGATTTTAACCTTAATTGGTTAATTGCAATGGTTCGAGGGCTGGGTGTGTGTGGCGTATTCAGCATTAGAAATTATCCCATATAGGGCCCTCATCTTCACAGACACGCAGGTCGCCTTATAGACCGTCTACGAGAAAAAGACCCGCAACAGGTATCTCCGGAGGTCATACGCCATTACATTATTACTTGGATTTACCCAAACTTGATCCAAACGAATTTTGGGCTAGCAGATAACCACCTCAAGTCCAAACGTAGCCATAAAAACACTATAAACACACTTACAAGATTTGAAACTAAGTAATGCAGGGTTCACAATTATCTGTCACACTCAGTACGACCACATAACTGGGTGGGGTGTTCTACCAAGTTTCCAACTAACAAAAAAGGAATTTATCACGGAATATTACTTCCTTGATTAATCACTTTCCCAACTAAATTAGCTTGTGATATACAGAAATAGTTTCAGACAAATCATACTCGTTAGAATCCTCTTGGTGCAAAATAAATCCAATCTTCCCTTAATCACAGTGGTTAATCAATGCTGTGGAATTAAAATTATCATCTATTAAAACTCAACTGTTTCCTTCCTAACTGTGATTAAGATCCAATTATCTCTAACTGCATTTAATAATATTTCTTTAATTAGTAAATTTAATAGAATTCTGTATTTCAGTAATTGAGTGAGCAGAATCTTAGTTTAATTAATTTCCTTTTGTGTAAGCTTCTCCTCTCCGCCATTGATTAGACGTGTGATATCCCCTGCTCTTGAGGACCGCTTGACTCTGATTTTCAACGGGCTAGCATCTTGCATCGTCAGCCATTACCAACCAAGCTTTTCATTTACGAGTGCAAATGGAATACCCTTCTGACGCAGCGAACTTCTACGCAGACGAAGAAGAATGCCTGACTGTACTGTAAATGCTGTGCTGGTTATTTCTCTCAAGTGGCTGTAGGACCAAAATAAATCCAGCTTGAGTGAAACCTACAAATAACAGTAGCGTCACTTTGTTCCTGGCCCTACATCACCTCTAAAGAGGAGTAGAGGAAGGAGTTTCAACATTAGATACTACTTTAGAAAATTAATTTCGGGGCATAAATTTAATTTTTGTGCATGTAAATGATGCATTTTTGTAATGTATAATTAGTAGAGTCCGGATTTTTAGGTACTGATAGGTTAAAATGCAAATTTACTTAAGCGAACAACACGTATATACTACCCCGTACAGCGGTTATGCTATGATATTTGCATAGATATTAGGGGTACGGCCTACATAACTCCTGGAATTTATGTTACTCTTGCTACATTGTGGTACAACGGGTACATGACACTTCCTACAAACCAAATTACTTTGCATTCTAACCTATTACCACCAAAAAATCCGAGGTCTAATAATTAGCGTGCTGAGTGATTTAATTGCAAAATTTGCAGCAAATTGGCACATTTTGAAATAAAGATCAGTAGGGGAGAGTCCTACAGTACCGGCCACCTTAACTTTCTCCCTTATAAAAAATAAAATGCTGTACGGTATGAGATTTTCATACAATAATCTTGTACTACATTAAATGCTTTTGCAATGTCAGGGTGTGATTCCCATAAAATCTTATCAAAAGTTTATAATATTTAACAATACAACAAAGCTTAATTTGCAAGGACTACAAAAATCGTCTTCCAGTACCGGCCAGTTACTATTTTCTAAGATATATATGTATAATAAATTACTAGCATCAAACAAATACAGAATGAACTCGACAACACACAATTATTGGAAATGGCATCCACTAACTTCAAGTGTGGTTTAATTTTTGCAATAATTACAAATAAATTACAAAGTATCCTCTTAGTCTACACGTTCAACATGCGCCCAGGCTTTGCATTTGGTACAATGCACCCATTCTTCATCCAGGGATTCACAACAAATAATGCATAATGTGTTTTCTTCCATTTCCTTAGTATTTACTGTAACCTTTCCAAGGCATCTGTACATAAACCAGTTACCATTGTTCATAAATATGACGTTAGAATGGAGCACCATCGGTGAGCTTCGAACTCAGCCCGGTTTGTCGAAGCCTCACCCTCCCCTACTGGAATAGTTCGCTAGCCAAGTCGGTATCGCATTTTCGGGTCTGTGGACTGTCCGACGGGGCGGTAAGTCCTTTAGTAATAGTCTCTATAGTAGGGGGGAAAGTTAATTATGAGAGGAATACCATTTCATTACTAATGAGAAGAGAGACAATATCTTGTATAATAAATTTTTACTTATACTAGTGAAACACATTATTTACATGGGTATGCCATACAAACACCTTACATATATTAACTTGGGTGATCTTAACGTTTAAATGTTCGGTAGTCTTTTCTACACTTCATTATACGTTTAAATATTCAAAATTAAGAAGGCGCTCCCTCTCGAACTATTACACTACCGGTACCTCAGACTTAGAGAGGCGTTTTCTCTCTAATTATTTCACTTTACACTTACACTAATCACTTTACACACACATCTATTCAACATAGGCATACCCAGCTGTAATTCTGTTTGTTTGTCGAAAATTAATATATTCAACTTGCATCAAATTATGATATAAGTTTGCTAGTATCGTATGAACTGAAATAGGCAATTTACACTCCCAATCCCTTGAAAGTCGCGTTACAACAGTACTTTAAGTTATACGTTGCCAAATATGCAGTATGACAAACACGCCTATTTCATTAGGATTTTTATCAACACATATATCAGGACATTATTTACACAACGATGTTACCTATGGACAAGCATTTAGCGACTTCAATACCAGACATCATAAACAAAGTATTATAGCACTACCTGCAACAAATGGACAAGAATATATACACTTCACATACACATAATGGGCCGCAGGTGGTCTTATTTCACCTGCCGCTTGTGACAGGAGGCTTTACTGTCTCCTGCGATGAACTCAGGACCTTCTGAGACGGGGTATATCTGACCTGGAATTCCCTATACGCTGTGGATAATTAAAGAAATAAATTGGAGGGGTCCTTCATTTAATGCTCATTTGGAATCTCTGCGACGTTGGCTCTATTTAAATTAGCACACATAATCTTTGTATCGAAAGGAAAAGAAACTCGCCACTTGTGTCTGTTCTATTTCACTGAAGAAACGCCTTCACTCTCCCGTTTAAAGGGGCTCATAAAACTCCCGCTTGGAGCTACCCGTGCCACACTTTCAAAGAGCGGTCCACTAGCCTTCTCGGGCAATGACTTCACGGCAAATAATCTATTCACTTCTTTCAATACTGGCCATAAATGGCATCACACAAATCACGGCCCTATATCCGGCCTAATCAACATATTCACATCGCGATATGCACCTCGCGTGTCTTAATGACAGATTCCAAGGGAACTTCACATTTCATTTCGCAATATATATTATGGCTACAGCCTGTTCAGCCATTTCATTTCCTCTCGGTACATCGACCACGATGCAGATCTAATGATGATCTCCTGCCATCAGGGTCCAAGTTAACTTGCACATTCGCGAACTAATTAGCGATGTAAGATATATACCCCAATCTCATGCTCCATTCGTTGTTCCAGCAGTTTTAATTTCTAGTAAGGAGGATTTCCTAAGAGCTTGTGAAGTACAAAAAAAAATCAGTTACTGAGATATCTTTGAGGAATCCTATTGGCTGTAGAAAGATGATAACTGGAGTCGTTTACGTAGAATATTTAAGCCCTTTTACTTGACAGTACTTCACACATAATTAATCTGAGGTCCTTAAATTTACGTCATGCATTATCAAACCCTTGTAAAAAAAAATGGAAGTAAAATATGGTCGTTCCCAAACCATGAAGAAGTATTCCATAAAAGACCCAAATAAAAATGAAATTATAATTATTATCCCTCTGAAATGGCGTGCTTGCAGTCTACGTTATATCTAAGTGAAAATTTTACATATTTACAATGGGACACGACCTTCAAAGATATAAATACTTGGAAATGTACTCAGCCTTCTGGATACCACGTTCACAGCTTTACAGGGAGGCACTCCATGGATTTTAGACTGCTTGCATCACGTCATCGGTGATGTGAAGACCCATGATGACTTCCTGGCAGGTCACGAACATGACGGCTTGATCTGGTATGACGTTCTCGACGTTCTCTGCTACACCAGGCGAAGACAGCTAGGCGTCTGGTTCTCTCTAATATGCAGGCAAAATTCTGGCATTCAGATGGGCGTCGGCGTTCACTCCGGCGTTCACGTAGACATGTAAATGAGGGGAAATTATCTCAAGTGAATACGTTAGTTTATCACACACCACAATTTGAACATATGGTTGGATTTGCTCAATAGCACGAGCATTCCAACCTAATGTCGGTAATGTCCCAGAAGCCCGACATTAATCCCTTCTCATTTATCTATTCTTCTTGTAGGCAGCGATTATAGGCCCAGAAATTTCACTAGTTTCCCTAGAAACGACAGTGGTTAGGCCACTAATGTATTAGCATTCTCGTATTCATGACACTAGTTCAGGCCTGTTCTAATGCACTTAGCCGTAAGTCGAGCTCTCAACTGTACTGCGGGTTATTTTAACGTGGCGCTGTCCTCAATTAGGTCTAACTGAGCTGTTCACTGACTTTCTTGGTAATTCATATTGATATCAAGCACGTACGCTCCACCCACTTCGCTAAGTACGTCACTATATATGTTAACTGAGCCGTATTAACTTAGACACATAGGAGGCTTGATGTACGACCTTTTCTACACACGGGTATCAGTTATTACGGTTTCGTACCGTTCCTATTTATTAATTTGCGGCACACTGTACACGCTAACATCTCACTCAGAGGGTGATTATTTCCACATACTCACAGAATTTAATGAATCACTGTATTACACTACTCAAATTACAAGATTATTTCTTCACAAACGACTCACTCACAAGCCACGACGAAATACTACCGTACTGGCGTTACAATAAGAATGGACTGGGTGGTGTCTCCTTCTCAGCTCATGAATATATAGGCGCGCTACGCTAGAGACCCGAATGCTGAGGGTGGGGGAAAAAATGCAATCCTTTCTCACACATTGGTCCGTTAATACGCAACGTACAGTAACGAACAGGATATCAAAATGTAGCTCTTGTATTCCCATCTCCACTGAGTGACTGTTATTAAAATAACTTCGTAGGTTCTGAAGCAATCTTAAAAGCGTCCTTTAGTTTCTGGCGGTGAATGATGACGAGCACAGGGGATTCCTTGTGTTCCCTGGCACGGTTAGAGTCCAACATCTGTTAGTCATTAAGACGCGCCCTTGTTTACAGCGCAGTTATCTCTCTGTCAGTTAAGTAGAGCACTTCTCGGTCTCATAATTATGCGTAAAATTCCCTGATTCAAATGAATGTTTGCGCTTAATTATCCAGTGGGTATTTTGCGATTTATAAAAATTAACAGAAATAAAACAGCTGAACGCGATAAGTTGGTAGTGGTGGATGAGCGAGGAAAACATGGTATAATGTTAGTTTTCACGTTGGACCTACTCTCTGGGCTCAGTTAGTGACCTAGATTCTTTGTCACGTGATAACGCGTATGGTTTCATCTCGCTCGTGGTGGGAGTGAGAGAGCTTCGAGTGCAAGCGCTCTTGCACCGCCTTGCTGCTAATTACCAGCAACTAGAGCTGGGTCGCGCGACTCTGGATATTGCAACTCGAGTCCTGGAGCGGGCAGAAAAATTCTGACTTGGGCAGTTTTTATCGTAGAATGACGCGGAAAACGGCATATTTCATCTCCTGGATATCATGACATACTATAGGTGACGTTGTGAACGGTCACATACATAATAATCATAATAAAACTGATTTCCGACAGTTTTGTTTTCCTTGTTGAACTGGTGAGGTACGTTTGAATCCTCGGCCAAAGCGAATGCTAATTGTAAAAATAAATACTCTTCAGGGACGTGAAGATTATCTAGATACTTCATATAAGTAACCAACTGATTTTATATATCGTAATCAAATGTTTTTTTTAAATTATTCCCATCTGAGGAGTTAGATCCACATCCACACTTAAGTGCTCTCTGTCGGTCTCCCAACGTACTTCTTGGCGCAAAAAAGCCTCAGCAGCCTGCCTTGCAGTCATTTTGTTAGAAATAATTTAGTTTAGTGCCATCTTCATCCCTTCCACGGTCCACTTTCATTTTATTTTACCCCTTTTCTCGGTAATTCCACTCTGGAAAGTGATAAGAAGTGGATATAATTTTATTTCTTTATCAGTCCTATTGGCCGGTACTGTACGACACTCACGTGAAGGAACTTCCCCAACTGGATATTGTTTAATAGACGATGTCGTGAAACTCTTACCAGCTATAGCGTCCTCAAGGAGTGTATATAATATAAGTAAAAAAAAATCAACAGCTTATCTGGGAATGGAGTATCTGGGGCTTGAAAATAACTTTTCGCGCGCGATTGTAAGCCGGCAAACGTAGATTACTCACATCTCACACAATACATAACGCTAGACGAAACCCCTAAAGTATGACACGCGGGAATGTAGCATCCTTCATATGCCACCTGTAAGCTACTGCCATATAACAACTAAAACGAGAACCAGCAATGGCCGGTACTGCAAGCCGGCCGGTACTGTAGGACTCTCCCCTAGTACCCAAAGAGTGTTCGTTTCAAGGATTCGTTTCTATGAAGGTTCCTAATATCAAATAGGGTAATAGATACTAGATAGGCAATACACAAATGTTATTTTTGTGTGAGAAGAAGTGTGTCTGTAATGCAATTAATATTTTCAAAAGATTGAAGTGTGACGAAATAACATTCTTTTAGATTTAAAATTTACGGTGAACATCACAAAAAAAAAAAGCCTCCGTGGCTCAGACGGCAGCGCGTCGGCCTCTCACCGCTGGAAACCGTGGTTCAAGTCCCGGTCACTCCATGTGAGATTTGTGCTGGACAAAGCGGAGGCGGGACAGGTTTTTCTCCCGGTACTCCGGTTTTCCCTGTCATCTTTCATTCCAGCAACACACTCTATTATCATTTCATAGCATTAATCACTCATTAATAAATCACCTTGCGAGTGGCGACCCCATTGTAATAACAGCCTATATATGTTTCATTCATTACATACCTGACCCGGTCAATGACTGGAAAACAGGTTGTAGGTTTCCATTCATCACAAACAAAAGCTTTCAAATATTTTTGTGAACACTAGACCATGGTTCGTCTGTCTACCCCACTGCTTTTCCCTTCTGGTACGTTTAGACAATGGAATATGTGAAATCAATAACTAAAGCTTGTCATCGGGATGAATAAACATGACTATCGATGATGTAGAACATACTGTATCTCAACAGGTTATTACTATTTCTCATACAAAAACAAATAAACGATTGCCCAGTGTTATTAATGAGGGGGAAGGGATTAATTTATTTGGAATTATACAGAAAGGCCATTGCACTGAGGCCTAATAACTTGCCTCAAAATGCTATTCATAGAATATAGAAGGGGCAGGTGTATTTCTTAATGAGTACGAATTAATTCGATAGCAGGAATTCCTATTAAAATCGACTAGTTCCATGGTTTCGCTAACCCAGGGAGGTATACGAGGCATTGTATCAACCGTACGTCCACTACACTACTGGCAGATACAGGTGATGATGTGTCTGTCGTATAAAGACGTGGAGGCTGGAAAAGCGCTTCAAATGATGAGCAGTAAGTGGAAGGTACTAAGAGAAAAGTTGCTTGAATGATTCAGGGTATTTAAAGTTTTGTAGAAGTGCTACATGGAGAATGTAATGAGGTATGTACTGTACAACTTGTACAGTGGAAAGCAGGAACATTTCATCTATTTGTGTGGAAGGGAATCAGAACTGTACAGTGAATATAATTATTACTATTAATGTGTAGAACGTAGGCCAAAATATTGTTTCATTTTGTTCTTCAGATGTTAACAGTTCTTGATATTTTAAAACTGTTTTCTGTTGTGCTGAAATTACATTGTATTATTTTTGAAGATTGCAGTACCCATTAAATACGTATTAAATTTTGGAAAATAGTATCAGTATGATAATAATAATAATAATAATAATAATAATAATAATAATAATAATAATAATAATAATAAATACGGAAATTCCATGACCTACAGAGGTGTAAGAAGGTGCAGGAGTGATTGGGCGGACAAGAATTAACAAGAGTTGAACTTAACACAACAAAATTCAAAATTTTATTTATTTCCCATTTTTATTAATATCTGATAAATAGAAGATCTAGCTAAAGCATAATAAGATTATAATGAGCTTGTCAGCTCCAACAACACTGACTTAAAATCCAACACATCAGGTACGAAACTGGGGAGAACTATCAACATGATAATATGTAAGGGGATGAGCTTTATAGCTCTGAAGAGGTACACTACGTTATAAGAGCATGTTTGCTCCACTAATTTACATAGCCTAGGAGTTAGAACTGCAAACGTTCATGTAGTTCAGCTTCTCAGAGGCATAAGATTTTAATAGCGTACTTACAACCTGGAGATCAGTTTCTTCTAGTCAATGTACTTTAAGAGAACATTGTGATTTTTAGTTGTTCAGAAGCTTTTAAAATACTCTGTGAGATGATGTTTGTATAGATTGATGGAACTTTTCCTTGTTGGAAGAAATATTTTTTACAGTTATTAACTCTGCATGTTTCTGTGAATTGCTATTATGTACCGCTAGTGTTTATGGCGTCCGGCTCCATGGCTAAATGATTAGCGTGCTGGCTTTGGCTACAGGAGTCCCGGGCACGATTCCCGGCGGGGTCGGGAATTTTAACCATAATTGGTTAATTTCGCTGACACACGGACTGGGTGTATGTGTCGTCTTCATCATCATTTCATCCTCATCACGACGCGCAGGTCACCTACGGGTGTCAAATTAAAAGACCTGTATCTGGCGAGCCGAACTTGTCCTCGGACAATTCTGGCACTAAAAGCCATACGCCATTTCATTTTCAGTGTTTATGGCACTAAAGAACTAAGCATATGCTACTTGTGAAATAGCTTTCTCTCGTTTAGTGGCTGAGTGTAGTAAGTTAAATTTAAATGACACAGTTGCGGACTTCGAAATTGCTGTACACTGTGCAGTGCAAATAATATTTTCAAATGAAGTCATTGGTTGCCGCTTTCATTTAGGGCAAGCCCGGTAGACAAAAAATCAACTGAATTCCGAAATATTTCTTCTGATATAGGAAAGTGTTTACCACGTTTATTCGGCTAAGTTTGCTAGATCCAGGTCCGATAGGAGAGTATTTTTCAGATGTCTTCATTTCCAATATGCAACCTTGCAAAAAACTACAATAATATTGTGATTGTCGTTGTAATTCATTTCGCAAATTTTAAATACTTAAGGTAGTATGAATTTGTATATGACGGTGTAGTAATGTTACGCTAGTAGCAAGTTCAACCTACTATATTGTAATCCGTAGTGTTAAGCACTGGAAATACTTGAGTTGTGTGTGAATTTGTATGTGATTATGCTATATTTAGAATGGTAAACTAGTAGTATTTCTTGTAATGATTTCTTTCCATGGAATTGCGTGTTGTACTCTTGTAGTAGTAGTAGTAGTAGTAGTAGTAGTAGTAGTAGTAGTAGTAGTTGTTGTTGTTGTTGTTGTTGTTGTTGTTGGGGGATTATGTTTTAACTTTATTTTATTATCACACTACTGTAAGTGATCATTGCCACCGGGATAATTGCCAGTTGCGATATATTTGTTAATAATAATAATAATAATAATAATAATAATAATAATAATAACAATAATAATAATAATAATAATAATAATAATAATAATAATAATAATAATAATAATAATAATAATAATTGTTACCGTTGTTTGGTGGACCAGCAGAGGTGAAAGAAGGTTCCGGGATGAATGGGTCTAACTACAAGGTCAAAGTTAATTTAATTTTAACAAAGGTTATATTTTCAAAAAAGAAAAGAAAACGACACAATTTTAACAACTTTTCACTTAGAGAAATTATAATGACATATCAATTAGAAACAAGACTTAGAAGGATCAAAGATTTCAGAATTTTAACACTCTTGGGCTACAAGCCCTAGTATTATAATTTTGAGCTCCTAGCTGAACTTTTACAGGCGAGCACAAATTGTTCAAAGGGCAGAAAGACCCTAATACCTGGAGCACTTGCTCCCAACTTCAAATATCAAGCCTCCCAGAGGTACAGTTACCACACTAGAAAAGAGCTGACACGCCCTCAGTTTTCCAAGCCTATTTAAGGAAATACTAGAAACTTACAATTATTTGCCATCAAGGAACAACTTACAAAAAAAAGAAAAAAAGGAAACAGGGGTATCTTGTACCCAACCTACTGGGCCTTAGCAGAAAAGAACATGTTAAGTAAATGGCCCGAAACACCAAATTGAATGGAGGCGTGTACTTGCACTCCTAAATATACATTCTTAAAACCTAAAAGGCCGATGAAACAGGGGCTATTCCCGAACTATGGGGGTGACTCGATTAAGAATAATTGAATACATTACGGAAAGGAAGAAAACCAGTTACAAAACGTTGTCACCTCAAACCAATATGAAGGGGAGCTCGAGGAGGTAAATCACTCTCTATCCCCGAATTACAGTTACAGATTTTATGAAATTTTCACATTAGCCGGCAGAATTTACATTTCAGAGAAGTTGGTTACATATTAAAGTTTCGGACCTATCTCTCGGGTTAAACTGCGAAGCTAGCAAGAAAAAAAGATGTTGAAAGGCCATTACCTTGCTGAAGAACTGGTGCCTGCTGAAAGAGGCACCTCCCGCCTCCTGCTTCACATACACACACTTAGTTAGATGTTGATCAAATGGCCAAGAAACGTGAAAATCCGCAGTTTATAAACCCTCGGGGAAGGTTCGAGACCTTTCATGAATAATCAAGCCACACCCGCTCAATTTTATTGGACCATTCAAAATTTACACTCAAAGTCGAAAAGAAATCCAGGATTGGTCGTAAATTAATTACAAAAATTAGGGATTGGCTGGATTCAAAACTGGCGGAAAAAAGATAAATATTGCCAACCCACAAATGAATGAACGACATTTAGTAAAGAAAAAATTTATGAATACAAAATTTCTTCAAAACAAGTTCTTTCACTTCGCACCAGGGCGCATGATCATAGTTTTTGTAGTGACATCTGTTGTAGACAGTCCAAACTTCTTGATAAATGGTAACCAAAACACGTTGAAATTCACACAGTCCTGGAGAATTCACAATCACAAACTTAAGGCCTGAGTAAAAGTTTAAGAAGGTATAGTCCAAGTTCAGTGTTTCTGCAGTAGAGGAGGTTTTATTGGCGCAAGATAAATGTGCGGCGTAGAGGTGTACCTACCGGTACAATAATAGTAATAATAATAACAATAACAATAATAATAATAATAATTGTACCGGGCGGTACACCTCTACACCGTTTATTTAAAAGTTGCGCCAGTTGAAACTCCTCTTCTGGAGGACGGTTATCTATTCTATTAATTCTCTACTTTCTCAGAAGATGTCACTACCTGGAAATTTTTGAGTTTGTGAACTGTGTCATTTTTGATGTGTTTTTGTTTCGCTTGAAGTAAGAAGTGTGAACTTTCTCTTCTAGAGGACACTACTGAAGATCAACAATAGTGCGACCTAGTGCGGAGTCAAAGAACTATTTTGTTGGAGAAATTTTTATTTCAAGAGTTTGTTCTTGGTTAAATTTCTTTCTGTCATTGTTTAAGTTGGCTGTATACCCCTCTTTTTCCCCTTATTTTGGATCTAGCCAATCCCGAATTTCTTTAATTAATTTTCCACCAATAATGTGTTTCTTCTTCCTCTATGTAGGGGTTTCTTTTCCCTAGCCAATAAAATTTTTGTGGGAGGGTGTTTTCTTTCCCCTAACGCCTAGAATCTTCCGTGAGAGGATATAAACTGCTGATTTTGGGGTCTCCGGGCCACTTCTGTTCCATATTTCAGTGTATTAAGTACATAGCAGGAGGCGGGGAGCGCCTCTTTCCTCGGCGGCGGTCAACAATAAGGTAATGGCCGATTAATAAATTCTTTCTTTTCTTGCTCAGCAGTTTAACTTTCGGGGCGGGTTCTAAGCGTTCAACCATGTAACCTTTTCCTAAAATGTAAAAACAACTGGTATCTATTCTATTTTAAAACGACATATCGGGATAGAGAGTGCTTAACCCTCTCGAGCTCCCACTCACATCGTCTTAAGGTGAACTTATTTTCTCAACCAATTCTTCCGTAATGTAATGTAAATTGCTATTAAGTCACCTCTGTAGTATGGGATTAGCCCTTGTAATAACGGCCTAGTGCCAAAGTAGGTTTTAAAAAATCAAAGTGTATCAGGAGTGCGGTTAGCCTCCTCTCAAATTGTTATTTTAGAGGTCATGTAATCAACCTCCTTTTCATGTAATAGACCTCAGTAGGTTGGGTATTTTACCCCTGTGAATACGTCCTTAGAGGACAGCTTGAAGGTAGAGTTTGGTGTGGCCTTTGAGAGGCTTAAATTTTAAGAGCGGATCGCTCTTTTGAAAATGGAGTGTCATATGCCTCGTGGAGGCTTTTCTGTGTAATTCGGAGCCAGGGGCTCCTAGGGATGAATGGGGTTTTCTGCCCCTCTGTTAAAACTTGTGTTTGTGGTAAAACTGAGCTGATCGCTGAAGTCAGGGCGTGAAGCCCAAAACCTGTAAATATTGTAACTCCCCTTGTTTTGCTACATTGTACCTGCCATGTCTGTTATTGCTTTGTTTTTGAAAAGAAAATATAACCTTGTTAAATTTTAAATTAATTTTACATGCACTATAATTTCGTAGCTTGAAACCCATTCACACCCGCACCTTCTTTTACGCATAACTACCGCTAAAACACGGTAACAAGTGGTAGCAGAGCGTGGTTGAATGGGTCTCAATTTAGCCCCTTTTGACGGCTAAACATTGCTTTGATTCGAACTCTAACAATTGTCTCAGTTGCTGGAATTTTTTGAGTTTTCCAAAATTGTTCTGTCATCATGCCCGGCCCTCGCGATGTTCTCCTCCTTAACTATTTGCGCAAAGAGGAGTTGATATACGAGTTAACTATCAGAAATGTGCAATCTGGAGGCACGGTTGCAATCGACACCAACAAGCTTAGAGAGTCCCTTGATTTGCCCATTTCCATCCCCAATTTGGGAGAGAAAGAAATTGATGATTCTCTTTCCACGATCGTCGAGAATATTACTGGGCTAGCATCTGTAGTCAGCTTTTTTGATGAAAACGATCCGTCTCCTAATCAAATTAAGCGTGTGCAAGGCAGGCTGTATCACTTTGCAAATAGAGTTAATGATCTGTTGTCTCTAAAGGTGAATGACGTTCAGAGGAAGGACGCTAATACGCTCCTTGAAACTATTTCTGAATTGTCTAATAAGGTTACTCAATTGCTAACCGGCGAAGTTCCTCCCAAAACTGATCAACCCGCCACAGTGAACGTAGGTAGTGATGAAGAGCCTCCTCAGGGAGAAGTCAATAGGATAACCGTTGCTGCTCAAACTATCTCTGCCCCATCGAACAACGAATCTGAACGCCGTGCGTCATTGGGTAACATCCGCTCTGAATTAACTTCTTTGCCATTGAAACCTTTAACGACTATGTCACCTGGGTTCAGTAGCTTGCCTCATCCATTGGCAATGTTGCTTAGAGGTATCTCTAAGTTTTCCGTCAACACCACCAGTGATGTAATTTCATTTTTAAGATTTCTAGTGGAATTTCAGGATCATGCTCTTGTTTTTTCTCTTTCGCCATGTCAAATTTTGCAAATTATCTATCCGTATGCTATTGGTATTCTCTCTGATAAAATCGTAAGAGCCATTGCCGAGCAATCATCTATTGAGGATTTCCATGCCCATTTGCTAGCTAACTTCATCCCGGCTAGGGCCAGGTCCTCCCTGATTCAGAAGTACTATTACCGTGTACAGCGCTTGGATGAAAACTTGGCTGATTTCATACAAGATATCAAATTCTACACTAGGGTGTTTGCTCTGCACTTTCCTGAAGATCAGATTGTGCAGGCTATTGTAGAAGGTATTTCACCATCCTACAGGTCATATTTGTGTTTCGCGGCGTGTCCGCAAACCTTCTCTGAACTTGAAGCATTGGCCGTCTCAGCGGAAGGAGTTAGATACGCCGATTCTTTGCGTGTCGCGAAAGAACCCCCGCCTTCCTTTAGTAACACTCGGCCTCCACCTCGCCGACCAGTCAATCTCCGTAAATGTTATGCTTGCGGGTCGCCTGACCATCTGCGCAACAAGTGTCCACTGATCAAGCCAAGTGGGACTAGGAATGGAGCTGGTTCATCACAAGACTGCTTTAAATGTGGGGCTTTCTCACATATCGCCAAGAATTGCCCAAACTCAAATAGCACCCCCTCCTGCTCTGGTGCAAATTCCACCCATGCCAATAATAAAAAGTGACTAGCGGCTTCGGCTGAGTCGACTAATTCTGCTTTCCAAGGCTCAGCCCCGGGCAAAAGGGTCGAGAATTCAGGGAATGAGCAATCTTCAAATTCTTTTTTTGAATGCCCCAGAGAGTGTCTTAGGATTGCGGCGGATACCCCCGCACCTGTTCCTTTTCTTAGGATTGAGTTGAATAACGAGCCTATAACAGCTCTCTTAGATTCAGGCAGCGTTTGTTCCATTATTTCGGCTGATTGGTATTCTAAATTGAAATCTGTTTGTAAACTCCCTGACTATGACTCATCTCCTGTTAAATATGTTTCGGCTAATTCATCTCCATTAGAAATTCTAGGTTCCTTACATGTCAAAATTCGTGTTTTTAAATTTACATGGAAAATCAAATTGTTTGTGGCCAAGCATTTGTCTTGCCCCATCATACTGGGAGCGGACTTCATGTCTCACACTGGTCTGGTGCTCGATCTTCAGAGTAAGTCGTGCACATTCAAATTTGCCTCTAATTGTAAAATCCCTCTATTAAAGTGTAATTCTGCATCATGTTCATCTATTTCGCCTACCCAGGATGAGATGTTGTTAGACCTTAGACATCTACCTGAGGAGCAGGCTGATAGTATTCGCAAATTGTGTCAGTCGTTTCCCGAGGTGTTCTCTGATACTCTTGGTGTTACTGACCTTATTGAATACAAAATTGAGGTCACGGATTCGATTCCTGTTCGCTTTCCACCGTATAGGCTATCTCCACCTAAAATGAAGGCTCTGAAAGAAATCATCGATCAGATGTTGAAGGACGGTATTATTAGGCCCTCTAAGTCAGCGTATTCTTCGCCTATTTTTCTAGTACCGAAACCTCAAGGAGGTTTCAGGCCTGTCATTGATTACAGGGCTCTCAATCGGAAGGTGGTGTTACAATCTGTGCCCCTTCCCGACCTTCATTCTTGTTTTTCATGGTTTCGTAAGGCCAAGTTCTTCACCATCTTGGACTTAAATCAGGCCTATAATCAAATTCCCCTTGCCGAAGAGTCTAAACACCTTACAGCGTTTGCCACGGACTGGAATTTATACGAATACAACCGCGTGCCTTTCGGGCTCCCCACGGGGGCAGCTGTGCTCACTAGGCTACTAGATAGGGTCTTTTCCGACATCAAATTTGAGTACTTATATCACTACTTAGATGATGTCGTCGTATTTTCAGAGACCTTTGAAGAACATCTAGATCATCTGCGAGAAGTTCTCGATCGCCTTCGTAAGGCTGGGTTAACTGTTAAGTTGTCCAAGGTTGCCTTTGCTAAGCCCTCTATGTCATTCCTAGGGCATATTGTGTCACCCGATGGAGTAGCAGTCGATCATTCTAGAACACAGGCCATCCGTGATTTTAAACCTCCCAAGGACATCAAAGGTATCGCCAGGTTCATTGGTATGGTGAATTTCTTCAGGAAGTTCATTCCTAACTTTGCTAATAGAGCGGCGCCCTTAAACCTTCTTCGTAGGAAAGGCATCAAATTCGAGTGGGGACCTTCTCAACAAGCCGCTTTTGAAGATCTGAAATTAGCTCTCTGTAATGCCCCTGTACTTGCTATGCCTGATTTCTCGAAGAAATTCATCGTCCAAACCGACGCATCGTCGTCAGCAGTAGCTGCAGTTCTTCTTCAAGAGACTGAACTAGGGAGGCGACCCATCGCCTATGCGTCTAGGACATTGTCAGCTCAAGAAGCAAAGTACTCCATATATGAGCTTGAAGGTTTGGCAGTCTTATTCGCCTTAGAAAAGTTCCGTCTCTATCTGGAACACGTCAAATTCGATCTGGAGACAGATAATCAAGCCTTAAGCTGGGTCTTAGGTAGGCCGCGTCGTACAGGTCGTATAGCCCGTTGGGCCATCCGTATTTCTGCCTTCCAATTCGATGTACGGCATATCAGAGGTACTGAAAATGTTGTTGCCGATGGACTCAGCCGTATGTTTCATAACGACGTAGAGACCCACGAACCGGTCGACAGTTCATCACCTTCCGAGTCCATACTATCTGGTGTTAATGCCATCTTAACAGATGCTCCCATGCTTTTTAGGGATATTGAGAAATACCAACGTGAAGATCCGACGCTGGCTCCGATAATGGAAACCCTTTCTTCTGGGGAACATGCTGTCCCTTATGTTCTGAGGAATGGTGTTCTATGTTGCCCTTCGAGGCATGATAAGTTGATGAAAGTTGTTGTTCCAGCGGTTCTTGTACCTATGATCTTCAAATACTATCATGAGACCCCATTGGGGGGGCACCTGGGTATCTTTAAAACTCGTGAAAAGATTCGTGAAATGTTCATCTGGAAAGGTATGGACGGTGAAATTCGGGAACTTGTAAAAGCTTGTAAATCTTGTTTGATCAGTAAACCCACCATGTCCACTAAAGTAGGCCTTTTGTCTTCTCATCAAGCGTCGCGCCCCATGGAACGCCTGTATATTGATTATGTAGGACCCTTCCCCCAGTCGAAGGGAAATGCCAACAAATTCATCTTTGTATGTGTAGATGGTTTTACCAGATTTTCTTGGTTATTTCCGACTAAGCTGGCTACCGCTCAGTCCACCATTACTTGCCTAAATTCTATTTTCGCTTCTTTTGGTCCGTGCCAATACATTGTATCTGATAATGCTAAGGCTTTTACATCTAATTTATTTCGTAAATTCTGTTTTGACTTGTCCATCTCTCATGTAACTACTTCCGCTTATTACCCTCAACCATCTCTGGCTGAACGGGTTAACCGTAATCTCAGGTCCGCACTTATTGCCTATCATCATGAAGATCATTCTAGGTGGGACACGTCCCTGCATTGGTTAGCTTTTGCTTTGAATTCGGCGGTCCATGAATCACACAAATTTACTCCAGCTTCTTTAATGTTCAAGTTTGTTCCCAACTCGCCGCTCTCTAACCTCTGGTCTCTGAATGACATTCTACCCGAGATAATAGATCCGGACAACATTAAAGATCTTTGGAAGAAGGCTAAAGCCAATCTTAAAGTGTCTCATGAAAAGGTTAGGGAAAGGTATGATCGTGGACGGAGACCCACCCCTTTGAAGGTAGGCGACCAGGTTATGGTCAAAAATTTTGTTCCCGCGGGCAAGCTTGCCCCCAGATTTCATGGGCCTTGTATCATTCTCGATTTTCTTACGCCGGTTACCTTATTGCTAAGTAATCCAGCCACCGAGAGGATATTTAGAGTTCACCTGTCCCAGGTGAAACCGGTGTAATTTCTGTGTTAACTTGCTTCATATTATTTTGAAAGGATATGAAGGTTATATTTTTTTTGAGTTTCACTTTTAAGGCATTCTGCCCCTTCTGTAATATTTTGGTTTTAGATGTAAGCCTTGTGTAAAACCTGCCCCGACCCGTTAAACTGCCATCCTGTTCTTGCCACGGCCATTACCACGCTCCCGTCTCCTGCTCCACCTTACACTGTGGCTTCATAATAGTAAATGCCATGGATATCTACACGCCGCTGGCCCCTCAACCTCTCCACAAGCCTGTACCCTCAAAGAAGATGATAGTCCAACACAATTCTGCCGCCTAGCTTTAATGTTCCAGCGCCCCCGCAGCCGCGCAGCGCTGTGCAGCGACTGGGGAGGGGGATGGGCCCCCTCCTCTCCAGCGAGGACGACATGTGCACGGCGAGCCGGAACTCTCCTCCCGGCCAAGGCTGATGTGCGGCGCACGACCTGCTACATGCCCGCAGCCTGTATCTGTTCACCGCGGGCGCGGCGTACTTCAACTCCTCTGCTCCCCTCATAGTGCGGGCGAGCGGTATCTCAGGGTACTTGAGGGGTCCGAGCGGCCTCCGTTGGACGCAAGCTGCAACGGCCGGTCTGGCCATCCGACTCAATCTACATCAACTACATGGACAGTCACCATAAGCAATAACTACACTTGGGAATTCAACAACAATAATTGGTGGACATTGCCAAATTTTTCATCACTTTCAAGTATTAAAAGTTTATCTTCAGAAATTCAAATTCTACAAACATAAAGACTTTCATTCACCTGCAACAACAATATTTTGAAACTGAATTAAGGAATCTTGTAAATGCTTCTGCTATCTATCTTCGTATCAACATCATTACTTGGACTTTGTTTCAAACTGATTTCATGTGTCACCCCTGGAGGAACTTTTGGGGGGGGAGGTCTGTACCGGGCGGTACACCTCTACACCGTTTATTTAAAAGTTGCGCCAGTTGAAACTCCTCTTCTGGAGGAAGGTTATCTATTCTATTAATTCTCTACTTTCTCAGAAGATGTCACTACCTGGAAATTTTTGAGTTTGTGAACTGTGTCATTTTTGATGTGTTTTTGTTTCGCTTGAAGTAAGAAGTGTGAACTTTCTCTTCTAGAGGACACTACTGAAGATCAACAATAGTGCGACCTAGTGCGGAGTCAAAGAACTATTTTGTTGGAGAAATTTTTATTTCAAGAGTTTGTTCTTGGTTAAATTTCTTTCTGTCATTGTTTAAGTTGGCTGTATACCCCTCTTTTTCCCCTTATTTTGGATCTAGCCAATCCCGAATTTCTTTAATTAATTTTCCACCAATAATGTGTTTCTTCTTCCTCTATGTAGGGGTTTCTTTTCCCTAGCCAATACAATTTTTGTGGGAGGGTGTTTTCTTTCCCCTAACGCCTAGAATCTTCCGTGAGAGGATATAAACTGCTGATTTTGGGGTCTCCGGGCCACTTCTGTTCCATATTTCAGTGTATTAAGTACATAGCAGGAGGCGGGGAGCGCCTCTTTCCTCGGCGGCGGTCAACAATAAGGTAATGGCCGATTAATAAATTCTTTCTTTTCTTGCTCAGCAGTTTAACTTTCGGGGCGGGTTCTAAGCGTTCAACCATGTAACCTTTTCCTAAAATGTAAAAACAACTGGTATCTATTCTATTTTAAAACGACATATCGGGATAGAGAGTGCTTAACCCTCTCGAGCTCCCACTCACATCGTCTTAAGGTGAACTTATTTTCTCAACCAATTCTTCCGTAATGTAATGTAAATTGCTATTAAGTCACCTCTGTAGTATGGGATTAGCCCTTGTAATAACGGCCTAGTGCCAAAGTAGGTTTTAAAAAATCAAAGTGTATCAGGAGTGCGGTTAGCCTCCTCTCAAATTGTTATTTTAGAGGTCATGTAATCAACCTCCTTTTCATGTAATAGACCTCAGTAGGTTGGGTATTTTACCCCTGTGAATACGTCCTTAGAGGACAGCTTGAAGGTAGAGTTTGGTGTGGCCTTTGAGAGGCTTAAATTTTAAGAGCGGATCGCTCTTTTGAAAATGGAGTGTCATATGCCTCGTGGAGGCTTTTCTGTGTAATTCGGAGCCAGGGGCTCCTAGGGATGAATGGGGTTTTCTGCCCCTCTGTTAAAACTTGTGTTTGTGGTAAAACTGAGCTGATCGCTGAAGTCAGGGCGTGAAGCCCAAAACCTGTAAATATTGTAACTCCCCTTGTTTTGCTACATTGTACCTGCCATGTCTGTTATTGCTTTGTTTTTGAAAAGAAAATATAACCTTGTTAAATTTTAAATTAATTTTACATGCACTATAATTTCGTAGCTTGAAACCCATTCACACCCGCACCTTCTTTTACGCATAACTACCGCTAAAACACGGTAACAATAATAATAATAATAATAATAATAATAATAATAATAATAATAATAATAATAATAATAATAATAATAATAATAATGCCGCGGTGAGTGGCTCAGTCGGTGGAGGCGCTGGCCTTCTGGTCCCAACTTGGCAGGTTCGATCCTGGCTCAGTACGGTGGTATTTGCAGGTGCTCAAATACGCCAGTCTCGTATCAGTAGATTTACTGGCATGTAAAAAAATCACGCGGGACCGAATTCCGGCACCACGGAGTGTCTATAAACCGTAACAAAGTAGTTAGTGGGACGTAAGGCAAATAAAATTATTTGTATTATTATTATTACAGTACTATTATTTTGTATGATGTTATACAGCGGAAGATTCAATATTTACGCCATTTATAAAGGCTAAACAGTGTGCTTCTGTGAACCTAGAGATGAACATTCTGTCGTTAAAACTAGTCAGCCAGTTCGCATTAGTTTCTCCTAGTGGCGTGACGTTGAGTGAAAGACTACAATTTAAAGATTCAAAAACGCAAACCAAACCTATCTTCGTACAGGTCATGGAGGCCCTTATGGGAATGGAAGACAAAGATTTCTGTTATTCGCAACACCTTCAATAAGTGAACCCTATGTCTTCCTCCAGGTATTAACAGGAGGTGCAGAAGGAATCAACACTGTAGATATTTACCTCTTCCGAAATCTTTTAAGAAACATGTCTTTACTGGTGAACAGAGAACGTTCTTAACGCCTTGTGCGGGCAGCTCTCTATTTGAAGCTACACTGAACATATAACGTATTGGAGATACTGAAATTGCGAACTATCGACAAAATCGACGATTATGGTGATGGCTGATCGCAGTTTTGTATGTAAGATTATTCTTATTCTTATTCTTATTATTCTTATTCTTATTCTTATTAATTTTCCGAAAATTGCAACTACAATTTGTGGACGGCGGATGAAGAAAGAGCAATCCCCACATACACAGAAGCGTCCCCATCTCTGTTGATGTATGTACTACACTCAGATATACCGTAAGAGGTGTCCGCTCCATAGCTAAATGGTCAGCATGATGATCTTTGGACCAAGGAGTCCTGGGTTCAATTCCCGGCCGACTCGGTGAAGTTAACCTCCATTGATTAGTTCCTCTGACTAGGATGCTGGCTGTTTGTGCCGTCTTTAACATCAGAATTCAGTTTATGTACGGCTCCTTCCTCACAAATGCGCAGCTCACCTATAGAACAACTCTAAAGACCTGCACCAGGCCTGTATTATTACTATTGTTGTCGTTGTTACAGGAATTTACTTTAATTGTGAAAGCTAACGAAATCTGATTAGGCAAGTGATATTCAACAAAAGCATGGCACTCAAATGTCAACTTAAGAGGTTGAATAAAAACTTCGCTGTAGTAGTAATAGTAGTAGTAGTAGTAGTAATTTTACAAATCGGATATTCTTTTTCAACGCGAATGACGTAACAGTAGGACCCGTCATAATATTTCGTGTTTCGGTTTCTCTAATAGATTAATTTCAAGTTAACTCAAATTATCGACTTATTCACCTAAGCCAGGGGGAGATCTGCCTCTCCCTCACTCTTAGGACCCTCTCCCTTAGTATTTAGGGATCCCTCCCCACTTACCAAGTAGTTATTTACTCCAGACAAGAAAGTTAGGCCCTACCTCTTAGGCCACCCCCATTGTAGCAAAATCCACTCTCTCATCTTTACAGTTGTTGTGAACTTCACCAGAGATCATTAATTAACATTCACTTTCTAGTATTGTAGAGGAGCGGTCCTCGAAACTTCAAGTGTCACGGTCTCCTTGACATACGTATTATGTTTTGGGGTTGGGGGACCCTCTTGAAATATTTGCATAATTTAGGTTATTAAATTATATGTGACACATCATCGTTGGGAGAGAGCGGACACCTTCAAAATGCCAGGCGCAGTTTCCGGTGAATCTTTAAGATCTACTAACCCTAAGTGACTAAGACCTGGAAGTCCGGGAAATAATATGATTATTCTACATTCAGGGTATTTTTCAAAAATGTGTGTGTTTTTTCCACTGCATGTTGAGATTGTGAGCTCTTCACTATTCTATCTAGGGATCCCAATTTTAATCATGTATACGTTACTGCAGTTTTTATACCAGGTATAGCTGCATAACCTCTGGCGGTGCTATTTTTTTTTTTTTTTTTTTTTTTTTTGCTAGTTGCTTTACGTCGCACCAACACAGATAGGTCTTATGGCGACGATGGGATAGGGAAGGGCTAGCAGTGGGAAGGAAGCGGCCGTGGCCCTAATTAAGGTACAGCCCCAGCATTTGCCTGGTGTGAAAATGGGAAACCACGGAAAACCATCTTCAGGGCTGCCGACAGTGGGGTTCGAACCTACTATCTCCCGAATACTGGATACTGTCCGCACTTAAGCGACTGCAGCTATCGAGCTCGGTGGTGCTATTTTAAGGATCCAACCAGTCTCTGGGCTGAAGTCTTAACACACGCCATTTTATTGCTAAAGGCGATAGACTAGTTTAGAAGAGGCGTGAAATGAAATCATATTCATCTTTGAAAAGGAATCACTGAAGTGTGTGTACCGAGCGAGTGGCTGGGCGTTTTGGGTCACGTAGCTATCAGCTTGCCTTCGATAGGCAGTGGGTTCGAACCTCACTGTCGGCAGCTCTGAAGAGGGTTTTACGTCGTTTACAATTTTCGCACCAGGTGAATGGCGGGGTTCTACCTTAATTAATGTCACGGCTGCTTCCTTCCCTCTCTTAACCCTTTCCTATCCCATCGTTGCCATAAGACCTATCTGCGTCGGTGCAACGTAAAGCAAATCGTGAAAATAAACCGATCTGTGTTTGTTTGTTTCTATGGATCCTCAGCGGTCCGCGGACCACAGGTTGGGAATCAGTGCAGTTGAGCCTTCACAGCTATCGTAGTGGACACAGGTCACATGCAGCCCCTACTGTACTTCGCCCACCCCCCTCCCCCCTAGAGTTGTTTCTCTACTTGTCGTCGTTGCTCATCTCCCGAAATGGAAGGAAGATAACGGTGAATAGCACAACGCAGCATAACATCGTCTCCTCGGTCTTCATCAGGAGTTTAATAAAGTAAGTGCAATGGTGTTTAGTGCTTTAAAGGGACTGTAATGAAATATGTATTACATTTTAAATGTAATCAAAGGAAAATAAAGTTATACCCTTCGATAATAATAATAATAATAATAATAATAATAATAATAATAATAATAATAATAATAATAATAATGGCGTGTGGCCTCCGGAGAGGCCAGGTGCAGGTTTTTCGATTTGGCTCCCGTAGGCGACCTGCGCGTCGTGATGAGGATGAAATGATGATAAAGAAGGTACACAAACCCAGTCCCCGTGTCAGGGAATTAACGAATTGTGATTAAAATTTCCTACCCTGCCGGGAATCGAACCCGGAACCCCTGCGACCAAAGGCCACCACGCTAACCACTTAGCCATGGAGCCGGACTACCCTTCGATGAATGATGGGTATACGAAAAATAAGAGGAGGGGAGTGAAAGATGCGGAAATTTAAAAAAAATCAAAAAGGAAAGGTGAAACAAAAAGAAAGAACTAGAACATTTTTCTTCACTGATTGGTAAAGCACAGAATCATGGATATGTTTTTGTGCTTAGAAGAAGAGAGAGCGAATTATGCAACGTGTAACCAAGGGTTGGCTTTCTTATAGCGACGTATAGACGACGCTACTGACTTAGTGTATATAGATAACGAATACTGGTTGCCATGGTTACAATAGCGTAACGAAATTGATGATGCTATTTCAAGGGGAGACCCCAGCCAAAAAGTCATAAACATATTAAAACTAAGAGCCTGACACAAGTGGAATTAAGTCGGTGTAACTCGAAATCCAGAAATGATACAAACGGCGAGATACATTCTTCTCTCTCAATTATCTGCGTACGCAATACCAATAAATTATGGTTAGCCTTATTGTTGTTGTGGTGGTGGTTGTTGTTATTACTGTTTCAAGAGAAAGTATTACCAGCTAGCCATATCCCCTTGACGCTAATTAGAGGGGAAAAACGGTATCAAAATTTTCTCTGGCAAAATCAGATGATAATAAATGTAACTCGTGTTAGTAACGATGAATTTATTTGGATCTAACAAATCATTTTCGGTATTTGGAGTCGAGAAGTGTAGGATTCAGTACATCTAAAGGGGGAAACTGACTCAGGGCCTGTGAAACAAGCGCATGTTGAGATGAGGCCTCTGTAATAAAAGAGTGCTGGGCTGAGTGGTTCAGACGGTTGAGGCGCTGGCCTTTTGATCCCAACTTGGCAGGTTCAATCCTGACTCAGTCCGGTGGTATTTGAAAGTGGTCAGATACTTCAGCCTCGTGTCGGTAGATTTACTGGCAATTAAAAGAACTCCTGAGGGACAAAACTCCGGCACCTCGGCGTCTCTAAAAACCGTCAAAGTATTTAGTGAGACATAAAGCCAGTAACATTATTACGTGATAAAAGAGACTTCTATATGCCTCTTAGTCATCGTAATCCATGAATACTTACAATACTTCACTTCACGGCACGGTTGCTACGTAACTTCGCGTCACTCGTTTTGTATCGCTTATTACAGACGATCCCCAGTCATATGATAGCCTGCATGGTTGCTAGGTAACATAGCGTTACACACTTTGCATCGCTAAGTTCAGATGAACCCCAGCTATCAGACATATTTATGCCGAAATGGAAGAGGTTCGACACTTCAATGAATGGAATTATTGACAAAAGAAAATCATGGAAATGAAAGACTGTTGCCGTAGTCCGCATGCTCACAATATTATTGGCTAGGGAACTGGACGCTAGTATAGTCTAGTCACGAGAGAAAGAAGGCTGCACTTATGACATCGCGTACCGCAAGGGAGTAGGATCATGATTACTTATTTATAGGGAAGATCCCTCAATATAAACTACGAACATTGGGTTCTCTACTTCATCCAGTGATATATACTGACAACGACTTCAGGTTTACAAGTAGATTTGCGGAGTATAAGAGGAAAAACTTCACGAATAATGTTGTTTGAATTATTTATATCTTAGATTGAACTTATCATTATTCTCAGCCGAGGGTCGTAACAGTCTGAAAATGTCTGGTGCTGCAAAAATTGTGTTACAAGGAGATTGTTTTGAGCAAACCATTGGGATCTTGAGAAGTTTACTATTACAAGTTTGTACAATGAACTAATTTATGTGACACCTGTCAAGTGAAGAAGTGAAACTTATCCACGACTCACTCATTACGTTCTGTCTATTATACAGCACGTTTGTTCGGAAACACACATCAGCCACACCATGCCATGGTGAACGGCCATGACAGATATCAGCTTTTCAGCTTTCTTCAAAGAATCCCCAAATATTTCGATTAGTTCCTAAACGAGACCATAACGAAACCTGTTATTATTATTATTATTATTATTATTATTATTATTATTATTATTATTATTATTATTATTATTATTATTATTAATAATAATAATAATTCATAATATTGATATTAATATTAAGATTATATTATATTATATTATATTATATTAATTAATATTAATAATAATAATAATATTCTTCATCATCAGAGTTCCACAATTTCCTTGCTTTGAATACGTCTAATCATGATGTAGATGTTGATTCCCATAGGGAATCTGAAATATCTGTCCCGAATGAGTAAATATATAATACCAATATAAATGGTCCGTTATTGGACATTATAAGTTTTTCAGCTAAAAAAATTATAATGTCCAATAACGGACCATTTATATTGGTATTATATATTTACTCATTCGGGACAAACATTTCAGATTCCGTATGGGAATCAACATCTACATCATCTGATGGCCAAGCAGGCATCAATTTTTGGTAAAGAGACAAAGTCTCTCATAGTGCATTGGCACTGCTGGTGGCTCAAAGTAGCCTACGCGGTGGCCTCCACGCCACCAATCCAAGTCAGTATTACGCCCACACGCTTCTACTACCATACCTCCAATTTTTGATCGGCCGGGGTGACGCCACACCTGTAACTTCGCACCTCGCCGAGCCAATTAGAATAACGGCTGGCACCAAGTAGGAGACCGGCCTTCCCCAGCCATGTTTACCTGTATAACCCATGACGTTAACCCAGCGATCTCGGACGAGGACATTTACAGTGCCCTTCGCACACACGATGTCTCTAGTGTCACCAGATTTTATGATGGCCCCGATCTCGCACCGGAGATGCTTCTCTTTTTCCACACTTTGGATGCCTGCAACCACGGCCAGACTAATGGAGTGTTTCTACATCGCCGTCTCCACCAAGTGACATCTACACCTGCACACGTGATCGCCCAGATCTTGGACGTTGAAGACCCTGCTACCCCTGCTGCAAGTACGCCTCCTCCGTATTTCTCACCCCCACCCCCTCCATCATCCACAACTACTACCATCACCTCCACCGCATCTGCTTACCCATCCCTCAATATTCCCCTTACCATACCTGTCCCCACTACCACTACTACCACCACCATCACTACTTCTGCTCACTCCTCTCCCATCCGTCCTATTACTAATACCACTACATCCCATCCTTTTCCCCTATTGATAACCTCTCTCCACAACCCTCTCACCCCTGATCCCATAAATCTCCAGCCTACATCTATTCAGCCGTCTGCCGAGCGACCTTCAACCGCTCATCCTATGAACGTCGTACGTTCACCACCAGCTGGACATTCTTCCACCTACAGCTGTGTTATTAGCGGTGTGAATCCAAGCATAGCGCCTGTAGTCATTGTTCAAGATCTTCACCAGGCAGGCCTCCCTGTACGACGAGCTTCTCGCATCTACAATGCCGACGGTCCAACGTTCCTGGTGCGCCTCCAACTTCAGACTCCCGACGACGTCCAGCGCCTCATCGCTCAAGGACTCTACCTCTACGGTCGCCATCACCGGGTCGAACCCTCTTATTCACTCCCACAACCCTTACACCGTCCTCCCCCAGCCCACAGTCGTCCCCGGCCTGTCCCTCCTCACTCAGCCCGACCATGTCTACGATGTTCTACAGTCCCACCCCCGCCAAACTACTTTCCCCAACCGCCGCCATACCTTGCCCTCCTCAACCTTCTCCTCACTTCCCTAGTTAACTTCTCCTCTTTCTACCACATCCTAGCTTCCCATCTTCTCCCTAGCACCTTCGTCTAACTCTTCACTCATCTCTGTTTTTTCAATGTACACGACATTGTTTATCTTTCAATAACGATTTATCTCTATTGTATTCCTTAGCACAGAAGCCATCCCCTCACATCTCCTTTTTCTTAATCTCCATTTACCCATCTCGTTCATCCCACATTTCTCCACTTCCCCGTCACCTCTTCTGGCCAGAGAGAGTGCGTTACCCTCTAGGTGGCCCGCCCCACCCATTCAGGGTGGGGAATGAAAACATTAATACATAGATAGATAGATAGCTTCTACGGCATCGGTGGATGCAGAGTGGGTTTCGGACCTTGGGTTTCGTTCCTTAAGAGGTCACGGCTTGCCCGTGGTCCAACAGCTCTGTATTCTGACCGGGCCAACCGTGCATAGGAAAGCTGGCCATGGCTCTACCGTGGCTCTACGCCTCTGCATTCGGGAGACAGTGCCGGACTTCACGCCTGGTCCCACCCGTCGGCTGTCCTGAGAATGGTTTTCCGTGGTTTTCTATTCTGCTGCACTAAGGCGAATGCCGGGACAGTTCGTAGTATAGGCCACAGTGGCTCACCCCCTCACCTTCTCCGCACATCTCCTTCACCGTAACAAATCCCCCGGCCTGAGAGACGGGGTTACCGTTTAAGAGGCCCGCCTCCACCTTCAGGGGAGGATTGAAAACGTTTAGTAGTAGTAGTAGTAGCCTCCACGGTATGCACTAGCCAGCGTCTTGGTAGGTGTGCTAGGTACCAACTGGTGAGCCCAACCTAGCACACGAGGGCGAAACGCTGGCAACCAAGAATGAGTTAGATGGAAAATTTATAATGTCCAATAACGGACCATTTATATTGGTATTAGGTCTAATCATGGTAAAAGTTAAATTATTAAATTAATTCTGAATAATTACGTGGAAATAAAGGATTGCGATTGCCTAACTTAGACTTCACAGCAGTAGCGGCGGTTGGCAATTAAAATATGTACAGGCAACAAAAAGTACCCGGGTTTATGGGATATAGCGGGCAGAGGAGAGGGGGGGGGGCTGGTGGTGGTATATACATCAAAAGTTTAAAAAATTGCAAAGTTGTTGATGCTCTCTGAGCGAATTTCGACAGAGAGGTAAAGCCTGGCTGTTTACCAACTTAAGTGAGGTAATAATAGATTTTTTGAGATTTTGATTCAATACCATGCAATAAAACTTTCACCAAAGGAACGATATTACACATGTACTACAATTAAATAGAAGTACAGCGTGATTATATAATTAAAATCATTTAGTATTTGACTACACACTAAGAAACTAATAGACACAAAAGAGACTGACAAATGCGTGCGGCAAGTGGGTGAAGCACACTTCAGTGTCTATGAAATTGGTAAAAAAAATATACCCCTGCTACCCTTCCTCACAGCACATGCAGTCTCCACTACTTGTTGTGGCGCTATACAAATCGGTTAGCCACTACGAACGATTTTTGTGCGTATTTCTGCTAATAATTTTCTTAATAACTAAATAAAATAAGGTACGAATTAGCCGATAAGAGATCAGGGCCAGTAAAATGACTTTTTTTAACAATTCCTTAAATTCCTACTTTCAGTCATCTAAAATGGAATAAAAATATGTTTTCTCCACAAAGTCCGGGGGGGGGGGGAGGGGAACCGTCCCACCTGCCCCCTAATCGCCGCTACTGCTTCACAGAATATTACCTTGTTAGCGACGTAGTAACTCTTCTTCTCTTTCTCCTGTATACTCATACATGTAGAAGGAAATACGTATTTCGTAGAAAGCTGTCTGCAACTGTCCATTGCTGTGGGCACAGCGTTCAGTCACAGTCTGTTTCTCATCTCTGTCTTGTCCGGACAAGCAAGGTGAATGATGGTACGGTGAAGAGGAAGTTTTTCAATTACGTTCTGAATTTTATCCTAAAAATCAACCATTCTGAGTTTCTGTAATAAAAATGAAACAAATGAAGTTGTGGTTTTAAATAAGTGGAGACACCCGGTTAAACGCATTCTCAGGAAAGGGAAAATTAATGATATTGTCTTGCGCTCGACCTTCTCCCAGGAAATCGTTAAGTAGATTAGGTTAGCACGCAGACATTTCTAAACGCCCTATTACACAGGCAAACTTGTTGCGAGCAACTTGTTAACCAAATGTTGAGAAGCTCCCGTTTAAATGAAAGCTATCGCACTATGAAGCAACTGCAGCTACATGGCCGGCAATTAGTTGCGGACAGATTCGAGACCAGAAAACTGCACGTTCAAACTTTTGGTTCCCGCACATGAGGTTAGGCATTGTTTGAAATGTAATCTAATACATTGTACAACCAGTTGCAATGCACGCTCAATCTAGTTGTCTCAGGACTCATCAAAACAAAACCTCAATCAGTTGTGAAGGCAAAATGTGTGTTCGTGTGTTGCTCAACAGTGAGATGGAGGAGGTGATGAAAACGGATAATAACAGGCAGCGGAAACAGATGATAAAAGGAACAAAAAGAACAAGAGGATGAAAAAATCAAACGAAGTTAATTGATGTAAAAATAAATATGCAAGACTTGACATGTGAGCTAGAGAAACATCTGTCATTATGAAACAGCAGATCGGAGGGATATTCATGAGCGTAAAATGTAATGCACCGAACAGTGTACGGTCACGATTTACTTCTGAATTTGAAGGGATGTTAGTGACAGAAAAATGTAATAGGTATTAGTATGATATAGGATAATTATGCATATTTTTATTCATAACGTAGACATAATACTAAGATTCAACAAGCATATTCAATACGACATAACCTTGTACCAATAAAATTCAACTCTTCCATTTCAATATACGGTTCATTTACCATCTTCGTTCATCGACCCTATTTTTTCGACTTAGTTCAGACGGCACTTGCCACTGATGGTCGGTATCTTGTTACGTGAAACAACAGAACGCAGGTACAAGCACCACCAACACTAGCTGACAACTAGAGAAGCACGCGTTATTACAATTTATTTATTTATTTATTTATTTATTTATTTATTTATTTATTTATTTATTTATTTATTTATTTATTTATTTATTTATTTATTTATTTATTTATTTATTTTTTATTTATTTATTTACTTAAGTATGGGAAGTTGTACTTTCATATAATTTTGGTAAATGGAAGGATAAAACTCTATTTCATTTTCAAGCACTTTTATCACCTTAGTTCCAAGTAAATAAACATTCAAATTAATCCTTATAGAAGACAAGGATTATCACATATACATACAGTAAGTACAATGGGTTGATGTCTGCAATGTACTCAGCACTTACCATCTCTATATATAAAATATACATTTTGTCTGTAATGAACATTTTGTTTCGCGCATAAAATTTTTCATGTCATATAAAAACCTTAGAAATCACTTAATTAAATTCCTTTCGTGCGTGTGTGCATGTGTGCTTGTGATATTACCAAATATCAGAAAACATTTAAATAAATTTCTTACTCCAAGGGGAAATAGTGATTATGCCTCTTATTATTCTTCTTCTCCTTTCCTGCCCTTTTGCCTAATCTGTATGGGTACTCAGCCCAGCTTTACAGCCGGACATCCTTCCTGACACCAACCCTACGTGAAGTGATGTATTCCCTATTGCATGATTCTGATTTGGTTCGTAGTGTGGTGTGTAAATGTATATTAAGACGCTCATAAATACCCAGTCCGAGAGGGCTAGAGGAATTCACAAAACACGGTTACAATCCTCAGCCCGTCCAGGAATCAAACCCGGGTCTCTATGAACCGAAGCCCGCTAAAATGACCATTCAGCCAAGGAGCAAGACATTTTTATGCCTCTAGTCTTTAATATTAATTGAATGATTTTTAATTTATGGAACAGGTCGAGAAATGTGGAGACTTATTTCGTGTTGTGGGTTCTGCAACCACCACCACCACCACCAACACCACCACCAGCAGCACAACAACCACCATCACCACTACCAGAGTGTGTTAGATTTTGCACAATGGAGACCTGAAGTAAGTTTCTGCATACAAAACATTGTGAAGTAAATGTGAGTACTTGAGACGTTGAAGACTAATCATATGATGTTGGAGGCAAGTCATAAATAAGAGATAGCAGACCGGTACACCGAGCGTGCGTGCAAGAGAAATGGCTGTCACAACACTATTGAAGGGTCGTTCGTCACAACGTCGTAAAGAGTTGCAAGAGAAATCCCTGGACATATACTATACATATAAAGAGGTGATCATTCATACCACGTTATTTCCTGCACATTCGATCTCAAAATTTATATCGTCTCGATGTTCAATTCTATATCCGCCTTTTATTTAAATATTACGTAGAATAGCTGAATATTCCTTTAAAGTATGGGTAGAGCTAAAGCTAGCCATTTACAATTTATGTTGTTCGTTTTGAAATAATAATAATAATAATAATAATAATAATAATAATAATAATAATAATAATAATAATAATAATAATAATAATAGTAATAATGTACAAGGCAGGAACTGAAATTAAAATTCTTGCTTTTGCTGCTAACGCAGCAAGCGTTTTTTTAAAAAAAATAGACGAGAGGAAGGTATCATCACCTAAATAAATATCCGGAACAGAGGGCCTAAATGATTCAAAAACGAACATAGCCTAATGAAAATTTGGTACAGGTTAAGCACACCGACAGCTCAGCAGTCAGAATGTTCTACGCGTTGGAAACCACAACTTCTAAAACTTAGTTGAATTTACTTATCTTCGTCTGATAACCGTCCGGCAATCTGGCTCAATGGTCAGCGTACTGGTATTCGGTTCAAAGTACTCTGCTAAGGAAGGCTGGTGGATTATTTGCCATCTCATTTGCTTCCTGCACGACAGGGGCTACTTAAGCACTGTGCATGCATTTCAGTGCAGTGTTTCAGATATAATAATATAATTTCGTGTGGCTATTTCTAGCCGAGTGCAGCCCTTATTAGGAAGACCCTCCGATGAGGGTGGGCGGCATCTGCCATGTGTAGGGAACTGCGTGTTATTGTGGTGGAGGATAGTGTTATGTGTGGTGTGTGAGTTGCAGGGATGTTGGGGACAGCAAAAACACCCAGCCCCCGGGTCATTGGAATTAACCAATGAAGGTTAAAATCCTCGACCCGGCCGGGAATCGAACCCAGGACCCTCTGAACCGAAGGCCAGTGCGCTGACCATTCAGCCAACGAGTCGGACAGTGTTTCAGATAGAGATATACCATCTATATATATAAAATAAGAGTTTTGTCTGTACATTCCTCAGAATTTGAAAATAATGTTATTTCTGTATCAGTCATGCCCATAGTAACAAGAAAATGCACTTTTTACTTTTCCGTAATTTCTGTCTGTCTGTCTGTATGTACACGCATCACGAGAAAACGGTTGAAGAGAATGTAATGAAAATCGGTATGTGAAGTCAGGGTATGAGCCTCTACAATCTAGGCTATAAATCATTTTACTCGCGCTGAGTGAAATGGTAGTTTAGGGGAAGGCCTAAAATTGAATTCTCAACTATTTATGCTATTAGTGGTCGTATTTTAAAGGAAATGGGTATGCAAAGTTGGGGAATAAATTGATACAATCTAGGCTGTCAATGATCGTATTCACGCTGAGAAAAATGGTAGTTTAGGGGAAGGCCTAAAATTTAATGCTCAAATATTGTTGTTATTAGTAGTCCTATCGTGACGAAAATCGGTATGCAAAGTCAGGAAATAAGTCGCTATAGTCTAGGCTGTAAATTATTTTATTCACGCTGAGTGAAATGGTAGTTTAGGGGAAGGCCTAAAATGTAATTCTCAAATATTTCTTATTAGAGGTGTAATCGATGAATGCTACATAACTAAGGTTATACAGTATTAAATTTCCTATTATTCATGTCTTATACATTGTTACCGTACTGGCTATGATCACAAATATATTCATGAATTTGGAGTTTTGTTACTACAGTAAGTCCATATCAGCGCCGAGTAACGAGAAAATGGGTAAACAGTATTTAATGAAAATCGGTATGTAAAGTCGGAGAATAAGAAACTACAGTTTACGGTATAAAATATTTTACAAATCACAGAGTCGAAAGAAAACTAAATGTGTAGGCCTACAATATAGAAAGCTCATAACATTGATCAACAATAACATTACGTTGACCATTGTTTGTCGTGATGTGCTTTGTGTCTTCTGTTGCCCCTCATCTCCGGTAGATAGGATTACTGCTGCGTACAGAGCATTTTTTATTTGATTTACGTCGCACCGACATAGATAGGTTTTATGGCGACGATGGGACAGGAAAGGGCTAGGAGTGCCTTAGGCCTTAATTAAGGTACAGGCCCAGCATTTGACTGGTGTGAAAGTGGGAAACCACGGAATACCATCTTCAGTGCTGCCGACAATGGGCTTCGAATGCACTATCTCTCGGATGCAAGCTCACAGCTGCGCACCGCTAACCACACGGTCAACTCGCCCAGTCGTACAGAGTGTAACAGCGTGCCTGAATATTGATGGGAAGTAACTGGGGAGTTAGATAACGTTCTTCTTTAGCATGCAATTCCCCTGGTTTATAAATTTTCTGATACTACTGGTACGTAACACACTGGATCATCATAGCATTTGGGCTATTCAATCCCCACTCTGAGGCACTGATTGGAATGAACAGTGTGCATATTTAGCGGAATAATGGCAGATGAGTGTTCATGGCAATCTGCGACCTGGTCATCCCAGCTCTGGAACTTTGGACTATTAGATTGGCACCGCAATCTAACCGCAGCACTGTTCGTTAAAAGTGATAAAACGTGCGGCTTTCCATTTGATCGAGTATTTTATATGATAGCATTGCTTTTAATCGCTACATTCAAACTTACGTTTTTGTAATGTCCTATGTTGATTTCAGTTAGGAAAACCACAAAGTCAGTCTTTTTGAGAATCCCGTAGCGAAGCACGGGTACATCAGCTAGTATCCTTAATAATGTGAGCGTCTGGAGTACCTCTGGTCATGACTCAGTACATGGTGTCAGAACTAGGTAGTTTTGACGAATTATAATTATAATAGAGACACCACTTCAAAGAAAGATATCTAGGGAAACCCTTTTGCACGCCTCTCCGTATAGCTATGTGTCCAGTTGTGTCTCCCTATACTTTGATCTGTGCTGTTTGGTTCCAGCAGAGCCGAGCGATGATACGACATCACCGGCATCAATACCATTAGTTTTTAATTATCAGAAAGTTTTTGCATGAGATACCCATTCGTAAGCTTTTTGATAGTTGATGAAGTATGCGTACATGTTGACATTCATATCCAGGCATCTCTGAGTCAAAACATTCAACGAGAAAAGAGCCTCGCGAGATCCCAATCCGTTTCTAAAACCAAACTGTGTATGACCAATTTGGTGTTCGCATTTCGCGTAGATACAAGTGTGGATGATACGTAGGAATGCATGGGACAGACATGGAATATTAAACTGATCATGCGGTAATCATCACAATGTGATACCCTGTTCAACTCTTCATACTTATTTTTATCCCCGTGCTTCAATTTCCGTCTTTTATCCATAGTGGTAATATTTCATCTGTCACTCATGCTTGCTTCTTTGGGCTGCTTGAATATCCAATGTCCGTTTCTTGAGTATCAATGACAACGTTCATAGAACACTGTTGTGATTCAATATCAACTGTTCCCGAGCTGTTTATTGAACGCATCCTTTCTTCAAATTCAAGGTTGTTTGAGTCCGTGCCTCGAGGTTGTTATGTCTTTTGATATCAATCCACCTAGGTTTCTTAGAGCGTCTGATCTTGACAAAGCGATGGAGTTTGAAATCCATGACGACGGGATTGTGGTCAATTTTAACATTCGCACCAGGATAGGTTTTAGCCACTTTCACGAACCTTTCAAATGATAAATTATATCTGGTTCCTGGCGATATAACCTTCTCAGTTTGCAGAGAGCGTCCATGTAGAGGCTAAATGTAGGGATGTATCTTGAAGATGGTATTGATGGCAGAGAACTAGTGTTTTGAATAAAACTGTACTAGACAATCTCCTCTGGTGTTTTTGTCACCGAGACCGTGTGGTCAAACAATGTCATCATCCACACTATAACCTATCCTTGCTTTGTGGTCACCGAAGACCACTGTTATCACCGCTTTCTTTGAAGTGGTCATTGTTTTCTCCAGAGTGGAATAAAATTCCTCGACCAATTCGTCTTCTTTATCTCCTGTTAGAATATAAACCTGGACAACGCTTGTGGTGCGATGTGTAGTTTGCAGTTTAAAAAGCATGACTCGATCACCAAGGGGAATGAAATCGATGAAACCTCATGACATCATAAGAGAGGAGCACAGCTACTCTATATTGATGTTCATGATCATAACCCCCAGAGTAATATAGGACCCTGTGTTTAGTTTTATGTGTCCCTGATCCTGAGACCCAAAACCGTGACCTCCAGACGCTGCGTTTCTGTTTCAACACTCGCAAGCCTTCCAGCCATATACAAGCCTCATATTCCAAGTGGCAACTCTTGTTTTTTTGTTGTAAATTTGAAACATATCACCAATTGTCCTCCGAGGGGATTCTTAACACCCTATACACACTGATGGTGTGCCCGGACTGAGGGCTGTTGCAGTAGGACTTCCGTTAACACTCTATACACACTGATGGTGTGCCCGGACTGAGGGCTGTTGCAGTAAGACTTCCGTTAACACTCTATACACACTGATGGTGTGCCCGGACTGAGGGCTGTTGCAGTAGGACTTCCGTTTCCTTTCTGCGCCGCGGTGTGGGAACCGTAGAGCCTGCTGCAGCTGCAGTTCCCACGCCCACTTTAGTGCCTCTAGTGAGGTGCATCCTTATGCGCCCTACGTGGTACTGCTGGAGCTGCTGCCCTCCAGCAGAAAATGCCTCCTTAATCTTGGACAGTGGACTGCCGCCTCCACCATCTTCTTCGCCTTTGCCTTCGCTGACGATGAAGAACCTTTTACTTATGTTGAACCCAAGTATAGGGATGCCTCTTATACCATTTACACTGTACCAAACGACTATCTTCTCCACTGCAGATGTCAATGGGGTATTTACTCATTACTATGAGCTAGGGCCGTCCACATTATGACCTCTGGAGAGAGGGTGTGCCAGTATTATTGTCCCAGGAAATGGGCTGCCTATTGGTCCGTGGGTCAATTCACGGGGTGCCGGAACCAGTCCACATATCTGTGTGCTCCCTATGTGCCGCCTGGGATTAACAGGCTCCCAAGAGGGAGAAAGTATCGGTAATATTTATGCTAAGAGGCTCAGACGGTAGAGTTCTAGCCTTCGAGCCCAAGCTGAAATGTTCATTTCAGAGTCTGGTGCTCAAATACGTGAGCCTCGTGCTGATAGATGGTAAATGAGCTCTTGCGAGACAAAATTTCCGAAAAACAAAGAGAAAATTATTATTATTATTATTATTATTATTATTATTATTATTATTATTATTATTATTATTATTATTATTATTATTATTATTATTATTAATGGTTCATGGTGTGACTTACTGTAGTCACGTCCTAGTTCATGAAACATGGGCAACGGCTGAGTGGCCTAGTAAGTGTTCCTGAGAGCCGGGATACCAGTTGCTACGGAATGGGAGTGGGCATCTCGGACATTTTCTGAGTCATAGTCTTCCTTGTGCTCAGGCGGCTAGGGCTATACAATCTACCGGTAGTATCTAACCCGTTAGAGGAGATATCCTCACATGGACTATTTGTAAGTAAGGTAGCATCCTGCTTCACCGAGCTCAGAACATGTTAGGCAAGCCTCGGACCTATTAGAGTAATGGAGCCCCACTCCAATTGACAGATGAAGAACTCCTTGGAAACAAGTAGGCGAACGAAATGGAATTCGATGGGGAGCTATCAATATTAATGGGGCTTATGGAAGAAAGAAAGTAGGACTGGCTGAGCAAAGAGCAAGGAGGATGCATCTGGATGTGCTAGGTGTAAGTTATATTCGGGTAAGGGGAGATAACTAGGGAAAGATGGGAGATTATTAAATGTACTCGGTGGGTGTTAAAAAAAAGGGAAAGGTAGAGTCTGGGGTAGGGCTGTTCATCAGGAATACTATCGCACGCAATATGTGAGGCTGGAGATGATGATGAAGTCGACAAGTTTTATGAAGCACTGAGTGACATCGTAGTCAGGGTCAACAGCAAGGAAAGGATAGTGCCAATGGGCGATTTCAATGCGAGAGTTGTAAATAGAACTGAAGGATATGAAAGGGTGATTGGTAACGGTGGGGAAGATATGGAAGCTAATAGGAATGGGAAGAGTCTCCTGGACTTCTGTGCTAGTATGGGTTTAGCAGTTACCAATATATGCTTCAATCATAAGGCAATTCACCGCTACACATGGGAGGGTAGGGTCACAAGACATAACAACCGAGCTCGATAGCTGCAGTCGCTTAAATGCGGCCAGTATCTAGTAATCGGGAGATAGTGGGTTCGATCCCCACTGTCGGCATCCCTGAAGATGGTTTTCCGTGGTTTCCCATTTTCACACCAGGCAAATGCCGGGGCTGTACCTTAATTAAGGCCACGGCTGCTTCCTTCCAATTCCTAGGCCTTTCCTATCCCCTCGTCGCCATAAGACATATCTATTTGTCGATGCGACATAAAAGCCAATAGCAAAAAAAAAGATACATAACAGACTATATCTTAACCGACTTCGAATTCAGGAAATCTGTTGGGAATGTACGGGTATTTCGTAGATTTTTCTATAAAACAGACCACTATCTGATCTGTAGTGAACTAAATATCTCCAAGTCGAAGGTAGAGAAAGTCAAATCTGTTTGCAAACGAATAAGGGTACAAAATCTCCAGGATGATGAAATTAGACGTAAGTACATAAATATAATTAGTGAGAAGTTCCGAACAGTGGACAGTAAGCTGGTCCAGGATATAGAAAGGGAATGGGTGGCACACAGGGATGCTGTAGTAGCAACAGAAAGGGAATGCCTAGGAACAAGTGTGTGTATAGATGGGAAAAAATGAACATCTTGGTGGAATGATGAAGTGAGAGCAGCTTGTAGTTGAAAAAAGAAGGCTTGTCAGAAACGGTTCCAAACAAGGACTGACGCAGACAGGGAATTGCACACAGATGATTGAAACAGAGCGAAACAAATAGTTTGAATCCAGAAAGAAGTCGTGGGAGGATTTTGGTAATAACCTGGAAAGGCTGGGTAAAGCAGCAGGAAAACCTTTCTGGACAGTAATAAAGATTCTTACGGAGGGAGGGGAAAAAGGAAATGTTTTTTTTTGTTTTGTTTGCTAGTTGCTTTACGTCGCACCGACACAGATAGGTCTTATGGCGACGAAGGGACAGGGAAGGGCTAGGAGTGGGAAGGAAGCGGCCGTGGCCTTAATTAAGATACAGCCCCAGCATTTGCCTGGTGTGAAAATGGGAAACCACGGAAAACCATGTTCAGGGCTGCCGACAGTGGGGTTCGAACCTACTATCTCCCGAATACTGGATACTGGCCACACTTAAGCGACTGCAGCTGTCGAGCTCGGTGGAAAAAGGAAATGAACAGTGTTTTGGGTAATTCAGGTGAACACATAATAGATCCCAGAGAATCACTGGCGAGGTGGAGGGAATATTTTGAAAATCTTCTCAACGTAAAAGGAAATTTTCATGGTTGTGTCGCGAATAACGGAGCTCATGAGGAGGAGGAAAATGTTGGTGGAATTACGCTTGAGGAAGTGGAAAGGAGGGCGAATAAACTCCATTGCCATAAAGCAGCAGGAATAGATGATATTAGACCTGAAATGGTGAAGTATAGTGGGAAGGCAGGGAAAAAATGGGTCCATATAATAATAGCATTACCATGGATTGTTGCCAAGGTACCTTCAGATTAGACAAAAGCAGTAATTGCACCTATCTGTAAGCAAGAGAACAGGAAGTATTGCAACAACTATCGAGGTATCTCATTGATTAGTATACCAGGCAAAGTATTCACTGGCATCTTGGAAGGGAGGGTGCGATCAGTCGTTGAGAGGAAGTTGGATGAAAATTAGTGTGGTTTCAGAGCGCAGATTTTCTGCCAGGATCAGATTTTTCAGTATGCACCTGGTAAATGAAAAATGCTACGAGGGGAATAGACAGTTGTATTTATGTTTCGTAGATCCAGAGAAAGCATATGACAGGGAATCGAAAAGGGAAAAGATTTTTACCATACTGGGGACTATGGGATCAAGTGTAGATTATTAAAATCAATCGAAGGCATTTTTGTTGACAACTGGGCTGCAGTGACAATTGGTGGTAGAATGAGTCCTTGCTTCAGACAAGGCTGGAATCTTTCACCTTTGTTGTTCGTAGCTTACATGAATAATTTGCTGAAAGGTATAAAGTGGTCGGGAGGGATCCAGTTAGGTGGAAATGTAGTAAGCAGTCTGGCCTATGCTGACGACTTGGTCTGAATGGCAGATTGTACCGGAAGCCTGCAGTCTAATATCTTGGAACTTGAAAATAGGTGCATGAGTATGGTATGAAAGTTAGCCTTTCGAAGACTAAATTGATGTCAGTAGGTAAGAAATTCAACAGAATTGAAAGTCAAATTGGTGACACAAACGTGGAACAGGTAGATAATTTCAAGTATTTAGGATGTGAGTTTTCTCAGCATGGTAATATAGTAAATGATTTTGGGTCACGGTGCAGTAAAGCTATTGCAGTGAGCTCACAGTTGCCATCAACAGTGTTCTGTAAGAAGGGAGTCAGCTCCCGGACGGAACTATCGTTACATCGGGAGCGAAAGCTGGGTGGACTCAGGATATCTTATTCATAATTTGGAAGTAACAGACATGAAAGTAGCGGGAATGATTGCTGGTAAAAACAGGTGGGAACAATGGCAGGAGGGCACTCAGAATGAGGAGATAAAGGCTAAGTTAGGAATGAACTCGATGGATGAAGCTGTACGCATAAACCGGCTTCGGTGGTGGGGTCATGTGAGGTGAATGGAGGAGGATAGTTACCTAGGAGAATAATGGACTCTGTTATGGAGGGTAAGAGAAGCGACCCGTTGAGATATTGCTGCAAGCCTCCTGTGTAGGACAATGCAGTGGCTTTGCACGAAGGAAGTATATATATCCTATTGTATAAATGCCTGCTTTCGGCTGTTATAAAAAAGGTATTGAGGTATTGAGACGGAAAATATCAGAAGAAACTAACCAATACCAAAGTCAAAGGATGGAAGAGGCGAGGGCAAGGGAGAAATCTGTAAAGGAAATATTAACACCCTCGTTTTTATTAACATTCGTTGTCCATAGTTTCCTCGTTGGAAATTAATAATAACAACAGGAAGAAATGAAAGACTAGGCTTCTAATGTCCTAATATGACCGAGCAGGAGGAAAGCAAATTATGATGGTTTACAATGACTTAAGTGTTCGGCTCCATAGTTAAATGGTTAGCGTGCTGGCCTTTGGTCACAGGGGTCCCGGGTTCGATTCCAGGCAGGGTCTGAATTTTAACCATAATTGGTTAATTCCTCTGGCACGAGGGCTGGGTGTATTTGTGGTCTTCATCATCATTTCATCCTCATCACGAAGCGCAGGTCGCCTACGGGTGTCAAATTGAAAGACCTGCACCTGACGTGCCGAACTTGTCCTCGGACACTCCCGGCACTAAAAGCCATACGCCACTTCATTTTTCATGACCTAAGTCACTTGAACTTATCAAAAATAACACTACACTGACTTACTAGTGTGGGACATGGCATTGTCACAATCCCAAAACCTAACAAAGAACACTAAAATCCAAATAACTAAAGGCCCATAAGTCTCCTAAATAGCCTTGGAAAGTATTTCGAGAAAATCCATGTCAAACTCATGAACACCAATGAATAATTTGGATTCCGACAGGAACATTCCATCACCCAGCATGTAATAAGCGTCATAAATATAATTACAAACTACCTAAACCGCAACCGTGCCAGACTTATGGTGTACTTTGACGTCGCAGAATATTTTTACCGCGCCTGGATCCCTGGCCTTCTCTACAAAACAACTAAACATTGATCATTCATGCTAGTGATTGCTGCATAATTACCTAAACGATGGAACTTTTACGTAGCTGTAAACAGAGAAAATTCGTCCCAGAATGAGCATTCTAGCTGTAGTCCCACAGGGAAGCATTTTGGGACCCCTCCTCTATTTAATTTTTGCTCACAATATCCCTCACACTGAAGACACCGGGATAGCTGTTTATGCAGATGACACTTTAATAATCATTGATTCATTCAAAGTAAACATCGCAGTTGCGAAAATACGAAGAAACCTAAACTCTCTCCAGCAATAGCTAGACACCTGGATAATTAGAGTTGACTCGACAGATATGATACATTCAGTTTGCTGGTATCATAAACCCAGCAGCTTCATCTATATGTATGATATCGAATTTCCAAGGTCTTATGAATCCAAGTACCTTGGTGTAACGTTGGACAAACGCCTAAATTCCTCAGCCTCATCAACAACTCCCTAGCAAAAGTCAGAAAAGCAACTTCAAGCGTCTGGTGTGAAAATGGGAAACCACGGAAAACCATCTCCATGGCTGCCGACGGTGGGATTCGAACGTGCAATCTCTTGAATACTAGCTCACAGCTACGTGACGCTAACCGCACGGCCATCTCGATTGCTTTAATAATTTATTTAATAATAATAATTCAAATAACGAAGTAATATTTCTATCCTTTTATCTCAATTAACATCTTTTCCATTGGTTTGTGCGCGACGTCAGCAGATTCACATTGATCAATCATTCAGGCTCTTCTGCTCGCCAAGATTGAGAGCAGCTATCGTTTCACCCAGCGGCAAATTGGATTTGATACACTTGTCATTTTTCTATGACGTGAAACTCATTTCATATTTTGATTGATATAGTCATCAGTCGTTTTGACAGTATATTGTCCTTCTTGAAGCTCTGTTAGGAACAACTTGATATGACGCTGTGGATGACATATCTATTCTGATCCAAGTACCACCTGTAAGATTACGTGATTGTTAGTAGCATGTAATCAATCCGAGCACATGCCGTAATGGATGGCAACGGCGTAAATAAAATAAGGTATTGTAGCGCAATAGATATTATAATTACATATGTAGCTCGTAGATCTCCCATTTCTTGCTGCAAGGTACACAGAGAAGTAAATTTCAGTGGTTATTTTACGAGACAAAGCAATTTTCATTGAATAGGCCTATCCTGAAAGCTACTTTTCCGTCCTTTGACAAGTATTTCAGCTGAATGCTGGAGTTGTACCTTACATTAAATAATCGTGCAGTCAACGAGTAGTGTCGTCACTGTTACATAGGTTTTCTGATAGCTTTTTTCCCTGGTTGCTTTACGTCGCACTGACACAGATAGGTCTGATGGTGACGATGGGACAGGAAAGGGCTAGGAGTGGGAAGGAAGCGGCCGTGGTCTTAATTTGCTTGGTGTGAAAATGGGAAACCACGGAAAACCATCTTCAGGGCTGCCGGACAGTAGGGTTTGAACCCACTATCTCCCGAATACTGGATATTGGCCGCACTTAAGCGACTGCAGCTATCGAGCTCGGTAATATGACAGCTTTTGCATATACAGTACTGTCTGAGGGTAGCAAGACTACTTCTTACCAGGAGGCTCCAGTTCGATTCCAGGCCAAGTCAGGTACTTCTATCTGGATATGAGAGCTGATTTTAGGTCCACTCTGGCTACGTGAGAACAAGTGAGGAGATATCTGAGGGTATGATGGTGGACCGGTTTACACAGTCAATAATGACGGCCGAGAGGATTCGTCAAGCTCACCAAGCGTCACATCGTAATCTATAGGGGTGTGTCGCCATGAGATTTGGTTTGGTTCAATTTACTCATGTAAGCACAGACGAATGTGCTATTGGTTTTACGTCGCACCGACTCAGGTAGTCTTAACGTGACGACGGAATATGGTAAGGCTAACACTGTAGAGGAACCTACCGCGGTCTTAAATAAGGTACAGCTCCTGCATCTGTTGTGAAACTGGGAAAACTGGGAACCCATCACCTCATGAATACAAGCTCTCAGCTACGACATCTGAACCAAGAAGTCAACTTTCTCGGTTTGCTAAGCTGATTTTGGTTCCTAAGTTAATAATAATAATAATAATAATAAGAATAATAATAATAATAATAATAATAATAATAATAATAATAATAATGGAATGACATTTGCTTACTTGGAACGGAAGAAAGGAGACTTGCCGTTTGACATATTAATATTCAATCAGTTTTTTTATATTGTAAATTTAAAATCAGCAGAGGCTGTATAACTGTCACAATAGTTTACTCGGTCGATGAACTTCGATGTTACGCCCCTTTAAACAACAAGCATCATCATCATCATCATCATCATCATCATCATCATCATCATCATCATCATCATCATCATCATCATCATCATCAATAGTTTACTAACTTCCTTAGCAGTTAACACATAGATCACGTGCTCTATATATGTCCAATAATGTTACTCAAAAACCGTTGAAATATTTGCAATCCTTATTAAAAAATGGGGCCGATGACCTTCGATGTTAGGCCCCTTAAAACAACAAGCATCATCATCATCCTTATTAAAAAATGAAAAGACATCATTAAAGGCCGGTTGCATAAACCGTTTGATCTTGGATCAGAGACCAAATTGATCTCAGTTTCACGCTAAACTCGGATTATTTGTTGTATAAACGTTAATCTGAGATTAATTCGCACTGAACTAGGATTCACTTTCACTGGAGAAATTTTTCCGATTAAACCCTTTGATCTCAGTTTAATGAGTTGTTTTCTCTTCGAGATAGAGAAACAGCTGATTGCGAACATACTATTACATATGCTATTACGATAAATCATAAGAAAATACACAAAAGAGTAAGCTAATACGGTGTCAGCTATAGTTGTTGTCTGTATATAAGCTATGTTACGCTTCGTATAACGCAGTGAAACATAATTCTACAACATAACCTCTATGAGCTTCTTACTTTCGTGTTTTACAGATGTCTGATTACTGGGATATGGAGAGTTATTCAGCTAAGTTGTTAGTTGTCCATCTCAATTAACATTATGGACCGTTCAAGATAGAATAGCGTCAATATCTTCTGAGATAATGCTATTTCTTTCTTTCTTAATCAGCTTATCCTCCAAGGTTGGTTTTTCTCTCGAACTCAGCGTGGGATCATACCTCTAACGCTTCAAGGGCAGTGTCCTGGAGTGTGAGACATTGGGTCGGGGGATACAACTGGGGAGAATGACCAATAACTCGCCCAGGCGGCCTCACCTGCTATGCTGAACAGGGGCCTTGTGTGGGATGGGAAGATTGGAAGGGATAGACAAGGAAGAGGGAAGGAAGCGGCCGTGGCCTTTAGTTACCATCCCGGCGTTTGCCTGGAGGAGAAGTGGAAAACCACGGAAAACCACTTCCAGGATGGCTGAGGTGGGAATCGAACCCACATCTGCTCATTTGACCTCTCGAGGCTGAGTGGACACCGCTTCAGTCCTCGTACCACTATTCAAATTTCGTGGCAGAGCCTGGAATCGAACCTGGGCCTTCGGAGGTGGCAGCTAATCACACTAACCACTACGCTACAAAGGCGGACGATAATGCTATTAACTTTGTTTCTAAAATGGAACTACACTGTTTTCTACACCTAGCCTTAAATCTACAAACATTACGAGTTCAGCACTGTGATTATTCCGAAAATAAATCCAAGTACCGGTACTTCTCGAGAAAGTGTAATGTATTCAAACGTACTTCATTTGCCAACAGGATACTGCTCTGATCGGTTCGCGCTACGGGGCCGATGACCTTCCATGTTAGGCCCCTTAAAACAACAAGCATCATCATCATCGATTAGCGCTACGTATGAAACATGAGCTAGCTATTGACATGCAGTGTTGCTTTACCTTTTCCTGACAGCTACGTATTCGCTCTGCTGTGCTCATAAAAGCACTATGACCACATTTATTATTTAAAACCTCTTTAAGTTAATATCACCGTAGGTAACAGGTACCGTAAAGGAAAAACGGACATGCGACGGGTTCTATGTTACAACATTTTTATCCTGACTTGATATAACCACACAAGACCGAACGAACCCTACTGCAACTAGAAAATTACCCTTTCTTAACACTAATAGATTCTTCAGAAAATGAATAAAAGAAACTATGGCCACGGAGATCGGGAAATGAAAGACTCACTAGGCTTCGCAAACCTAATACCGTGCGGATCAGAAAAGGAAAGAAAAACAAGGGTTGACTGAGGGAAGTCGGATATCCGTTTTTCATTCATCTGTGTTCGCTAAAAGAAAAGCATAATTATGAAAAAATTCCAGTACATGCTGCAAACGACGTGCATTTGTCGACAGTCAAGGCCAGCTCAATTCAACCTGTATTATCCAAGGGGCAATGCAATTTCGCATTTCATTTGTTGACAGTCACGGCCAGGTCAATCCCACCATTTAACCACCATCCAATGGGCAAAGCTATATCGTATTTAATTTTTTGCGGTGTTGCAACGTCCACTTTTCTGAACTCCGATTACATTTGAACTACACATGTGTAGAGTAGATCGGGGGAAGATGCCATACTTAGTGTTTTGAGGACAAAAATGTACATAAAAATTGAGAGTTCGAATTAGACATAAAACAGTAATATTTTGCCGAGTTTTTTCTATATATAGGCCAGTTAGCTATGCCAATCATTAGTAATTGTACGTTTTAAACATTTATTTATGAAGGCATGTATTTAGTCATCTCACCCCGAGCATCGGGGTAAGATGGCAATTAAATCTGGATGAGTTTCGACTACTAGTTTTATGTCATTCTGGAGAAAAATCGTCTAAATTCAATTCTTAAAGCATATTTATTATGATTATCAAAAAATAAACACACGAAATTATAGTGTAACCACATTAAATCAGCTGTAAGGATGACTCTTGTATCAGAGTTCTTTAGCACAGTTATTGCACATGTTTTCTTTCTCTGCTATCACAGTGTCTGGCCTAGGATTCATCTGAAAACCGGTTTCATCCATATTATACAAGTGTCCGGGCTTATCCAGTAAATTGTTTGCTGACAACACATCCAGAATTAAAGAAAAATATTCTGCAATTGCTTCCCTATTCATTGCCATAGCCCGGTCAACAGAGAGACCTTGTGGCTTTTTCGTAACTAACGTTGGGAAACGTTTCAGAAAGGACTGTAGCCAATCCCAGCCTGCCATACCATTTTCTCGACGAAAACGGTGAGGAATTCCATTTCGTTCTGCAAACTGAAATGCCAGCTTCCGTAGATTTTCTCCAGTTGGGGGAAATCCAGAAATCTGCAGTTGTCTTATGTAGGTGACCAACTTCTTCTCGTTCTCTTCGCCAAGGCAACCTGTAAAATTATAAAAATTAATAATAATAATAATAATAATAATAATAATAATAATAATAATAATAAAAAAGTGAAGACATTTCGGAGCAAATGGGAGAGTACAGTTCGCGTATGGATACTTAATATGGTATAAGTTTACCTAAGAAGAGCATTTTTTAAATTTAAATTAAATTTCACGGTTAGGAACCAGTTGTCATTTTACTCCCGAAGGAGAGAAAACATCAAAATTAATCAGTAACTACTTACTTTGTGGGCCCATGGCATGCTTCTTTTCGTCGTTCTTCTCCAGACGTCGTTTAAGTGTTCTGTATGGGATTCCATAATCTTGGGAAGCTCTAAAACAATTCATCCCCCCGGTTCGGACGTGTTCCATTGCCATTTGCAGGCTCTCTTCGGACCACTGACCCCTGTTTGATGTCCTGATATACGTTCTTGGCATGTTCCTACGAAAAGAAACTGTTATATCAGAAGAATCAACTTCGGCATCTTACCCCGAAGAAAAAGTGGCATCTCAACCGAGAGTCGGGGTAAGATGCCACTTCCCGCAACGTGCACAGTATGGCAGCTTCGGAGCTAGTGAATTTAAAAACGTACACTGAAAAGTATGTACCTTGCCCAACATATACTAATATTTGCAAATCCTCCTTATTATATAGGCTGATAAGCACTTTAAAACAACTGTGCATTATTAACAAGGCACCGCCTTAAGTTCTTACCTTGAATTTCTTGATAACAGAGCGGGAAAACAGTTCACACAGAGTCATACGTATTGGATTCAATGGCTAACTGAGGCCAACAAGCGCGAGACAAGTTGTTGTTGCGATCTGGTGGTTCCCGACGGAACTACGAAGCTATAGGCATCTCCCCCCGATAGGCATCTCCCCCCGATCCACTCTAAACAGAGTTCAGTTTTGTACAACGTGACGAAGTCGTAATCTCAGTTCATTTTCGGATCTAAGTTCAAAATGATCTCCGGTCAGATGTGTTTATGCAACCGGGCTTAAGAAAAAGGAATTTTATCTACACAGTAATAGTGTGGATAAGTGTATAATGAGAAATGTTTACCTTTCGTGATCATTTTGGGAGAGTTACGGTATACCCAAGGCGGGAGAGAGGAACGAAGACTTATCTTGATAAAGAACGATGTGAATAAGTCTATAACTGTGATTCAGCACTAGGAAGGGTGTTTCCCAGAAAGTCGGCCGTCACTTTCTCAGATGATATTTTTCAGGCCCATAGTTTCTAAACTACACGACATATTCCTTTGAAATAAACGATGATCGATAGACGAAGGTTCAATGTATCCAACGTGGCCTTGAGTTGGACTGGGTGATATCAGCTCGCGATACGCGGATCGTTGGATTTTAAGGCACTAATTGGTGGGTCACGCAGCAGCTGAAGCAGTGTTAACTGGAGACTGCGAAGAGGTAGAACTTTGACAGTGACGTCAAACGCTTTAGAACGACTCGCGCTATAATCTCAATTGAGTAATTATCATCAGCAATTGAGAAGTTAAACTCGCGACTGAATTTAGTGAAGAGAGTGCAGAGAGTAAATTCAGAATGCCAGCTCAAACGAGATTGGGATATAAAAAATAAATAACTCGTCGACAAGAAGATAAAAAACCCAAATATACTGAGAGGTGTAGAAGGTGTGGAGAGGCAAGGAATCTTGAAGGAACGCAGCGAAGTGACTACGTCGCGAGGACATCTATTAATAGCGCGCCTGCGCCTGGACGAGTTTATCGATGAATTGCAAGATAGTGAAGACAATACATTAGACTTTAAAGGACAATTCCATAGATCTTCAGATTTCGGGAGACATCGGATGTAGGCGTGTAAACTACAGACGACGTTGGAGATGAGTGCGTTAACATCCCCCCGTGAGAGACGTATTCACTCATAGAATTGTTTTGTCTTTTTCTGCCTCTTTCCATTGGTATGAAGAGCGACTGATGATATGGACATTTTGTTTTTGAGAACCATCAACATCACTATTAAGCCAAAAAAGGCGCTGAAGAAGTGGAAGGTAAAGGGTTAAATTTTCGTAACCCCGCACCAGGTAGGATGGAGTGGTTACCTCTATGGTCGTCCAACTTTCTCCTCGAGATTTCCAGAGGTGTGTGTGTGTGTGGGGGGGGGGGTAGAGTGAATCCCAGGTAAAGTGGCTTTCCGGAAGTCGATGAATTGTTTCTAAATCTTTCCCACTTGCCGGCACGGAATAGAACCCACGTATTTCTGGAAGAATCCAGCACGGCTTTACATCTCAGCTAGGCAGACCCCTCAAATATTATTGTACACCTAGATTCCTCAAATATTCCTGTATATGTTCACTATAAGACAAACAAGTTTGCTTTTCTAACCTTGTGTTGGAGAAAATATATTTTAAAGTAAAATGCATTGAACCGGGCAAGTTGGCCGTGCGGTTAGAGGCTCGCAGCTGTGAGCTTGCATCCGGGAGATAGTGGGTTCGAATCCCACTGTCGGCAGCCCTGAAGATGGTTTTACGTAGTTTCCCATTTTCACACCAAGCAAATGCTGGGGCTGTACCTTACTTAAGGACACAGCTGCTTCCTTTCCACTCCTAGCCCTTTACTATCCTATCGTCACCATAATCTGTGTCGGTGCGACCTAAAACAACTTGAAAAAAAAAGTTAAAAGTCTCACTTAAATGGATATTTTTAACTAGAATCTTTATTACTGGGAGGGATTGATCAACAGCTTTTAGGAGTTTTGTGTAACCTATGCGAGAGCGGGAGAGAGAGAGGGAGAGAGAGAGAGAGAGAGAGAGAGAGAGAGAGCCTGCACACGTAGTGCCACTCTGAATTGTCATTGGAGAAATCAAAAAATTATTAATTAAATGTGTGTGATTTAAATTTTTCTATAACTTCAGTAAAATTATATAATAAGTGTAATGACTAACTGTAACAGGTTTGCTTTTACCCTCTTAATAGCAAATATTCCCTAAATACAAGATAGCTTCAAAAATAAGGTAAAAAGAGCTCGCACGGAGAAACTTAATTTTATAGACAGATATGAGTATACACAGCTTAGGGCATTGATGTCCATTCCTACACAAGATAGTCACCATTCTTGTCCATGCACTTGTTCTAACGTTACACCAAATCATCGATGGAAGAAATCTGCATCCTGTCTCTCAGACCACGTCATGGTGGCATGCTGAAAGGGCGTATCGTCCTTGATTCGCTTGCCACCGAGATGCTCCTTCAACGGTCCAAAGAGCTAGAAATCACTGAATGTCAGTTCGAGGCTGTTGGGAGGATAGTTCAGTACCTCCCATAGAAAGTGCCGTAACAATTCACGCATATTGTTGGCTGCATGAGGCCTGGGATTGTCGTGCAGAAGCAGGACTCCTCTTGAGACAAGAATAGGTCGTTACCTGCGAATTGCTACACGCAACCGTCCAGTGTGTGACAGCAACTAGCAGCATTCACTGTTCTTCCCTAATGAGGATACGTCAGTACGCCCGTATAGCATCCCGTCGTGACGTGACTTCAGAGACTGGACGCAGATTTCTTCCATGTCGACAACGATGCCTTGGTGTGTCGTTGAAATAAATGCGTGTACAAGAACGGTGACTATGTTCAATAATAGAGCGTATCAGTGCCCTGTTACTGTGTCTACTTGTATCTGCCTGTAAAATACAATTTTTCCGCGAGAGCTTTCATTATGCTAATTTAGTTTTTGAAGCGCGTTTGTAAATGTTACGTCTTCTGGTGATCTGTGTTTTCATGTATTGTATGTGACGATACTATGAATAAAGGTATGGAATGTCCGCCTCTATAGTTTAGTGGTTAGTGTCATTAGCTGCCACCCTCGGAGGCCCGGGTTCCAATCCCGGCTCTGCCACTAAATTTGAAAAGTGGTACGAGGGCTGGAACGGGGTCCACTTAGCCTTGGGAGGCCAGCTGAGTAGATTCCCAGATTCGATTCCTACCTCAGCCATCCTGGAATTGGTTTTCCGTGTTTTCCACTTCTCCTCCAGGCAAATGCCGGGATGGTACCCAACTTGAGGCCACGGCCACTTCCTTCCCTCTTCCTTGTCTATCCCTTCTGGTCTCCCCATCCCCCCTCAAGGCCCCTGTTCAACATAGCATGTGAGGCGGCCTGGGCGAGGTACGGTCATGTTCCCCAGTTGTATCCCCCGACCTAGAGTCTGAAGCTCCAGGACACTGCCCTTGAGGCGGTTGAGGTGGGATCCCTCGCTGAGTCCGAGGGAAAAACCAACCCTGGAGGGTAAACGGATTAAGAAAGAAAGTAAAATATAAAATTAACAAAAGGAAGAGAGTAGGATAGCCAAAATGACGCGTCCCACTTAGCATCCAACACTCCATTTTTTTCTCCAAATCATCCCTTAACCAAGATAGTATTCCTTCTCACTATCAAACAAAGTTTTCACCTTACTCAACTGCTTCTTCAGTAGTACCTCCAAATCCACCGCTTGGCCACTAGGTGGCCCACCTTATCTCTGAGGCGGGGAATAAAATCAAGTAGAGAGCTAAATAGATAGATAGATTCGTAGATGCAAACTATCAGATCTTGACTGAGAAAGTTTAGAGTGTTGATTGACTTAAATATTTTAGATATACGCTTGTTTGTTTAAGGTTTCTCAATTCACTGAGGAGCAGTACTGAAATTTTAATCAAAGTTCCTGACATGAAGGGAACGTCTGTATGACGAACTGATACATGGATCTGAATATTCGAGAATTTTTACGCTTGTTTGTAAAATGTATAATTCGCTCGTGAACACAACATCCAGGCAACCGCATCGTGGCAGCCTGTCAGGTGGGTTAGCCGCATAACACTCGGCATAATTGATTTGGAGGTTGCGAGCTGTTGTGAATGTGAACAACATGAGAATATAAACCTTGTGAACAATGGACACACGAAAAATAATGAGGCACCTCAATTATTGAAAATATGCCATTTGAAATGAGTTCATTATTTCCTTGTTTTAACGAACACTTTTGAGCACATTACTGGGAAAGTAACTCTCGGGCTTCAAATCTCATAGGAACAGAAATTCTTATTGAAGAATTCATCCATCCTTGTTTAGTTTACAGATGGTAATAAGTGTAAAAGTAACCTCTTGATTTGGTGGAAATCATATAAGAAGCTCTTTACGACAGGCCTTTACTCAAATTCTTGTTTAAATGAGCAATTACTTTATCTGTCATGAAGAAGGAGAATGTACATTCGAAACCACATAAATTTAAATGTATAACTACTGAAAATGATTTGCTTTAATTCACGTGATATACAGTTATCAAAAGATTGCATAAAGCTCTGTCTTACGTATAATTCCATCCACAGTTGAATACTATTTACTACTAAGACGCATGCTACGAAGTTATTTTCCCCAGACTTATCTATCTAGGTCGACGCCCCGAACAAATAGCAAAAAAAAAAAAAAAATGTGGTAGAGTGAAATTATGATCATGAGAGTATAAGCTGAAAAATTTGGCACTGTTACAATAAATACTTTCTGAAAATAATGAACTCAAAACTTCTCTCATAACCGAAAGTTCTTGAAAAGTACACGGACATTTCTTTATCTAAAAATATGCTGTCTTTGTAGGGTAATGTTACTCAACACAATGTAGGCAGATGTAGGTACAAGTTTTGAGGAAATGTGGTGAGAAGATTTTGAGAAAATTTACTTCTAAATAATTAAAGTTTGAGTATGTTCTCACGTCCAGGTAGCCCTTATGGAATCGGAGAGTTTCTCTTATGATACTATAGTGTATACGCTAAAGTTTAAGACCGGATGCCTACCTGACACCACGTCTTCATTCAGCAGAGAATTCCAGATACCGTCACCGAAATTCGAAAGTCCAGTGTCAAGATTAAGCCAGCAGATTCTCAATAATAATAATAATAATAATAATAATAATAATAATAATAATAATAATAATAATAATAATAATAATAAATAATCTATGTATTTAAAACGTAAGGCGTTTTCTTCTTTTGCAATCCGCCAACAAATCCCCACTGGACCGATTTTTGTGAAACGTGATTTAGATGAAAAGTGCCTATATGTATATGTGCCAGCACTATTGTTTTACTTATTTCAACTATTATTGGTATTTTATTTTACGAAATTAACAGGCGAATAATGCTATTCGCCCATATCCGACAAGTTTGTTTTCTGTCTACAATTCGTGAACTTCTTCTACGTGGCCAAGTTTGAAATTATTTGCTTTAAATTAAAGATACATACGCATCACTGCGTTTTTCCTTTTATAACCTCAGCCTTTGTGGGTGAGGTTAACTTCCGAACGTAACCAGGGGAATCTGACCCCTACAGAGCGCGTCCGCAGGTGGCGGATAGGGGGCCCCTGCAGTATGTAGGGTTGGTTGAAATACCCAATACAACCCGCGGACCAACAGGTAGCCCAATTCCTGGGGGCTTTAAAATACTGGGACACCCTTTCTACAGGGGTCAGGTCTGGAGGGCCCTTGCCTTGGGTCATGGGTGAAGTCTTCAACGGTATCTACGGCGGAGAAGGTGAACTTCGGTACGGTGGAGGTGGCGGAAAGGGCAAACCCGTAGCGTCTGTACTCAAGAGGAGCGGCTAAGAAAGGTGTCTGTCGCCATGTTAGGGGCAGCCTAATTTTGAGCCTGGCATCAGGTATAAAATGCCTTTGGGTGTGGCGAGCCCATCGTAACAATAGCCTATATGGATAAAGCAGATATGGTGCCTCGGAAAAGGTTAGGGCGTCGCCTGCTAAAAGCGACGAGCCGCTCCTTGGGTGCTGGGGGAACTGTGAGAAGTGAGCAACCAGCACCGAACTACATCAAGATAGCGACAGTAAATGTCCTGACACTGACGAGAAAGACAGAAGAACTAGTTGGCTTCATGAAAGAAAAAGATATAGCCATGCTTGGACTGTGTGAGTCCAAGAAGAGGGGTACGGGAGATATTCCTCTGAAAGAAGGACACAAGCTGTATTACAGCGGAGGACCTGAAGCAAAAAATGGAGTGGTCATCATACTTAGAAATGAAATCCAAGAATATGTGGAATCTACAAATGCGTCAGCGATAGGATGATGGTGATGAGATTCTAGTTTGAAAATGGCATGAAAGGTCTATTTCAGTTGTATGCCCCACAAACGGGTTGCATAGATGAACATCTAGAGAACTTTTTAGAGGAAGTGGAGAGACAGATAGCAGATAAGGAAGTGTTATTGATGGGAGATCTAAATGCACAAGTTGGAATGGAAATATAAGGAAAGGAAGATGTTGTAGGGCCTATTGGATATGGAAATGTAAATCCAGAAGGTGATTTGTTGGCGGATTTTAGCATGAGGAACCAAATGACTGTTGGAAACTCCTGGTTTAGGAAGAAGAACAGTCAAAAGATTACAAAGTATGGTTGGGGAGACGGACGAACTAAAACCATGATTCATTACATAATTATCGAGAAAGAACACCGGAAGAACATTTTAGATGTTACAGCCATGCCAGAAGAAGCCTTTGGTGGAGATCATATAGTGGTGATAGGAAAACTGAAAGTGGGAAAAATTGAAAAACCCCCATTAAGAAGAGAGAAAATAATTAAAATGGAAGTTGAAGGAGAAAAGCATATAAGAAGAATTTCAAAGGGAAATAATACCCTTGATACCCAGGACAGAGATGGGGAATGTTGAAAATGAATGGAAAAGATTTAAGGAAGCACTGGTTGGATGTGCAGAAAAGGTATGCGGTAGAACATCAGGAAATGTGAAAGACAAAGGGGCACACTGATGGAATGATAGGGTAAAGATTAAAGTGAAGGAAAAGAAAATTGCATAGAAAGCATGGAAAACATCTAAGACTGAAGAAAGAAGAAAATATATGGAGGCAAAGAATTTTTCAAAGAAAGCAGTGGAGGAAGAAAAGAGGAAAAGCTGCGCCTCATTCACACGGAAATTGAGATATAATATGCAAGGCAGCAAGAAATTATTTTATGGTAGCTTAAGAAATAAAACGAGAGATCAAGTAAACACTAGATTTGTGAAGAATGAAGGCGGGATAACATTAACAAAGCCAGAAGAAATAAAAGATAGATGGAAAGAGTTTTATCAGAAATTGATGAACAGGATAACTAATGACAGTCATTCAATGGACCACCAGGAAAGGCAATTAGTTGTTGAAGAAATGGATAAAGAAATTAATGAAATTGAAAAGGCAATAAGAACGATGAAAATGAAAAAAAACTGGTGGAATAGATGAAATTTCATGCTCGACTGGATGCTGAAATTAGTAAGAGGATTCAAGCTGGAAGCGTTTTCTATTATTGTGTAAAAATCATGTTATGGGACAAAGATGATGTGCCAATGGAAGCAAAGAAAACTATGTACAAGATGTATTACGTACCCATAACAACTTACGGAGCAGAAACTTGGACAATGACAAAGAAGGATGAGAGTCGAATACAGGCAGCCGAAATTAAGTTCTTGAGGAGTATGATACAGAAGAGTAGAAGAGACAAAATAAGGAATGAGAAAATCCGGGAAGAAATTGGAGTGGAAAACATGAATGATAGAATAGAGAAGAGCCGACTAAGATGGTTTGGGCACACAAAGCGAATGAGTGATGAAAGAATGCCAAAAAAGGTAATGGGAATGCAAATGCAAGGAAGGAGAGGCCGCGGACGACTACGATTGAGATGGAAGGAGATAATCCAACGCAGTGTTAGAGAAAGAAATCTGGACTGGGACACAGTGTTGGAGGAGGAGTGGTGGAAAGACCGAAGAAAGTGGAGAGGGACCATATTTTCCTCACCCGGCTACAGCTGGATAATGGGATATGATGATGATGATGATGATGGTGTAGATGATGATGATGACGAAGATGATTAGTTATCACTCCAATATGAATTTTCCATTATTCGGTCGAAGCTTCCTCTTGGCTTCAGAAAGCAGTTACAATGAGTTCCAATAACTGACAAGTGATGGCAATACCGTACTTAATTCTGTGATTGTCAACAGATGGCGTGACCACAGTTAAACTGACCTTGATTTTGGCTGATTCTGGCAACGAGTAAGAATAACAGAGAGGCCGGAGCGCTCCCTGGCTGAGGCTAATTAAACGAACGTCTGTCGTGTTATCAGTGGCGACGTAAGCAAGGGGGCTGTATTGGATCTTGCATGCCTTCAAAGATATTAGTTAAGATATAAAATCTTAATCGCTGAGAGATTACAATTTCCTTCTTTCCTCCAGGATTTAGAAAGCAGTGCGTGTTCTGTGCGTGGCCTGTTTCAGTGTTGCTGTGTAGAGAGATTCTTCCACTGGCTGTTCTTTGACTTTCCTTAACCTTGAGTTTGTATTGTGCCGCCGTCTCGTTTATACATACCGGGTGGGTTGGCCGTGCGGTTAGAGGCGCACAGCTCTGAGCTTGCATCAGGGAGATAGTGGGTTCGAATCCCACTGTCGGCAGCCCTGAAGATGGTTTTCCGTGGTTTCCCATTTTTACACCAGGCAAGTGTTGGGGTTGTACCTTAATTAAGGCGACGGCCGCTTCCTTCCAGCTCCTAGCCCCATCGTCGCCATAAGACCTATCTGTGTCGGTGCGACGTAAAGCCACTAGCAAACAAAAGCATATGTACATTGCACATTAGGATTAGCATTAGTACATTGTCGCTATGATTGTTCACTCCCCTTCGTTGTGATTATTTCTCCATATTACATTGTTCTGTATGGTGACAGAAAGGTGGATACCGTGTTTTATTTTCCGTTCTTCTTCGTCGTGTTAATTACGATGTTATAACCATGGAACGCAGAATTATAGTCGCTGATGGAAACTGTTTATTTCGGTCTGTATCACACTGTTTGTACAGTACATAGGAATGCCGTCGTGAATTATGTTTACAGGTTCTTCAAATAATTTTAACTGCACGGGAATATGATAGAGATTTTGTTACAGATGACCCAACCTATAGACTGGGCGTTAGTAACTCAACTGACTAGGAAAATTCGTTAACTCTGGACGATGAATATGCTGGCCATGTTGAATTACATTGTATTGGTCAGTTATTCCCTGATTATTTATTGAGGGTTTACAGAGATTATATTAATGTAATTTTTGACTCTGTTACTGGAAAGAATATTTGCCACCTACTTTCTTCTTGTAGTGTTTTTTGGCCATTACAGTGCTTTGGGGTTCCATTATAATGTTTTAGAATCTTCACCACCAATCGTAGTAAATTATACTTTTCAAAAAGCACGTAAGAGGAGAAAGACACTGATTGGCTTTAGGGAAACTGCAGCGTGACATCTAGCATTTAAATGGCGACAGAATTCTCCCATTTTACGTGCCACATCCAAAACTATACATATGTCTAATACTGTTCAATACATAGAACCCACGGGAGTAGAGGGTAATTATGAAAAAAAAAAAAAGGAAAAAGGGAGGAAAGTCGTTGTCCAAGCGGAGGGGAAGGGAATATCGGCGTATACATGACCAAAGTTGACAACTTTTCAAATTCAATATAAATGTGCTTTTTCAAATACTACACCTGAAAATTATTCTTTCAGTTTGGGGTATTTAAGTAGTAATAAATGCACTTCCTGCTCCGCGTTGTACTTCTTAGCTGGTAAAACGTCGTCTAGCTTTTTTAGTCTATGCTGTTGAAATAAAAAAATGAGATTGCCTGAGAGTCATACATCTGATGACTGAAGAGGTTCATTCATAGTGAATAATGAACAGTCTAACAATTTAAGGGATAACATTCGGCAGTTTAATAACGCAGTGTCCTTTGTCTCATTTGGAGCAAATATAAAATTACCTTTGGGTCTTGGATCTTATTGCTTTAAAATTCATGGCGTAGTTCATTATATTTCATCTTTGTACCCTCACAATGGAAGAAATCCTTCCTATGGGCAGTTACATGTTTGAGAATTTTCCGCAGCTAGCCAATTCCGACTTGGAAATGCACCAAGTAGCTCTTTAAGAGAAGATAGAATACACCGGATTTTAAGTCACTCTAACTCTTACATTCGGTCTCACAGAATTATGCGTCAAAAGACACGCGAGGAACAAGAAATAGCTTCTAGACAAAAACGTGCTCCGGAAAATTTAGTGATGCGCTTCTATCATCAACCTCAGTCAGATCCCTGGAGATATAACTATCCTACGTGTTCTGAGGTTGCGGCGATTTTCGAGTCATCCGATGGTGCTCCGTCCTCTCATAGACATATTGCCATTTATGATAAAAGGAATGGACTTACAAATATAGATTTTGACAGTATCCATTGCAATCCTATGACCTAAGTACTTATTTGGCTATGTGGAAAGACAGGTTGGCATATTTTAATTCCAGCTGGAGGAGAGCGGAAAACTAAAATCCGCCAGAATATCACTATCTATATCTATACTTCTATGTCTATATAATATAATAAAGAGGATAAATTTGTTTGTTTGTAACGAATAGGCTCAAAAACTACTGAACCGATTTTAAAGATGACTTCATCTATAGAAAGCTACATTGCCAGTGAGTAACATGGGCTGTGTTTTATTTTCAAAACAATTCGAGGTGAGGGCAAGGGGGGGGGGATATAAAATAATAGGCTAATATAGGCAAAATATCGAATTTGTTGTATAAGGACGAGACAAAGCTCAATTCAATCCTCTTGACGCAAAGAACAAAACTCGGTAAACCATGTTTTATGGCCCTAAAACCAACCGTTACGGAGATATTGGCACCACTCTACCCCTGCTCTAGGAATCGCATAAAAAAAATGAAATGCCGTAACCATGGCAACGTCAGCTCCAGGATTCTACAGCAGCGAAATTATCTATATAAATAAAATTGTTTCTGTTTGTCTGTTTGTCTGTTTGTCTGTCTGTTTGTCTGTTCCACCATCACGTCGAAACGGCTGGATAGATCTCAACCAAACTTCATATTTAGAGTATACTGACCCCGGGGAAGGTTTCGATATGCATATCATTTTAAAATCTTTGAAAATACGGGGGTTTTATAGGAAAAACGGTTTTCCTCCATTTTCTCTTATACTATTATAGGCAAAATATCGAATTTGTCGTATAAGGACGAGACAAAGCTCAATTTAATCCTCTTGACGCAAAGAACAAAACTCGGTAAGCCCTAAGGGCCCGAAAACCATGTTTTAAGGTCCTAAAACCAACCGTTACGGAGATATTGGCACCACACTACCCCTGCTCTAGGAATCGGATAAAGAAATGAACTGCCGTAACCATGGCAACGTCAGCTCCAGGATTCTAGAGCAGTGAGATTATGCATGTACGTTTGGGCATAGCTGTCAACCAAAATAGGTACAAATAAGACTTAATATCTGGGAAAAAAAATATACTGTTGTGTAAGGCACTCATAGGACTCCTTTGGGCGGGGATGGAAAGGGGGTGAAGAACGAGTGTAAAAATCTATATAAATAAAATTGTTTCTGTTTGTCTGTCTGTTTGTCTGTTCCACCATCACGTCGAAACGGCTGGATAGATCTCAACCAAACTTCATATTTAGGGTATACTCATCCCGGAGAAGGTTTTGATATGCATATCATTTTAAAATCCTTGAATAAACAGGGGGTTTATAGGAAAACCAGAATGGTTTTTCCACCATCACGTCGAAACGGCTGGATAGATCTCAACCAAACTTCATATTTAGAGGATACTCATCGCGGGGAAGTTTTCCATATGCATATCATTTTAAAATATTTGAATATATGGGGGGTTTATAGGAAAATCAGAATGGTTTTTCCACCATCACGTTGAAACGGCTGGATGGATCTCAACCAAACATTGTATTTAGAGCATACTAATCCCGGGGAAGGTTTAGATATGCATATCATTTTAAAATCCTTGAATATACGGGGGGTTTATAGGAAAACCAGAGTGGTTTTCCCACCATCACGTCGAAACGGCTGGATAGATCTCAACCAAACTTCATATTTAGAGGATACTCATCGCGGGGAAGTTTTCCATATGCATATCATTTTAAAATATTTGAATATATGGGGGGTTTATAGGAAAATCAGAATGGTTGGATGGATCTCAACCAAACATTGTATTTAGAGTATACTAATCCCGGGGAAGGTTTAGATATGCATATCATTTTAAAATCCTTGAATAGACGGGGGGTTTATAGGAAAACCAGAGTGGTTTTCCCACCATCACGTCGAAACGGCTGGATAGATCTCAGCCAAACTTCATATTTAGAGTATACTCATCCCAGGAAAGGTTCCGATATGCATATAATTTTAAAATCTTTGAATAGACGGGGTGTTTATAGGAAAACCACAGTGGTTTTCCTCTATTTTCTCTTATACTATTGATTTTCTGTAAACTTCGTTTACCGTACGTGAAACGTCTCTTCATTATAAACAACTTTCGATATGTTCATAATTTACCTTACTCTTCACATGACGGAGAAATTTACAATTTTCTGCTGGTATCATGCTCTGCATTTAGTGACCGACAGACCGACAACGAACCTACAGGTTACCATGGCAACGTCTCTGACTGCATGCCAGTAGGGAAGTAACGTATTGCCATTTTCCTCATCATGCTTTTAAATTCGTGGTTGTTCCTTGGGTAGATGGCAAGAGAGGCATCAATCGGCTCATCTGCGGGATATTGGCGGAATATCGTTGGAGGTTATAACCGCCCTCGAATAGATTAAGTAATAACACCATTAGTCATCTTCATATTTGTTTACCTAAGAATCACTGAACCTAAATTTCTCCTCTGTTAGCGCTTTATTATATCCATAACTCACGGCATTTATTTATTTGTCGTTATCCGGCTGTCCTCAGTTATAATCCATTTTCTATTAGTTTCAACATTCTTAACTGTATTATTTTCTTCCTTAATTACGCCGTATGTACGTGAATGCTAGAAACTACTGGATGCATTTCCACCAAGATTCGTATTTAGAATACACCTGTCCTTGATAGGTTTCAGGGCAAATATTGTTTCTAAATCCCTGAACTAACTGGGGGTTTATACGAAACCGAAACAGTGATTTTGCACTTCCAAAAAATATACACAACAAAAGTTTATGGAAGTCTACCTACCTTGGTAGAAATTAATGTCTAAACCTTTTTTTCTCATGTGCATCATTTCGATACGAGGATCAATAAGGGAGATATCATTAAAGGACCGTTTTTCTGTACAAGTCCCATCGGACTTAACTCACGAGCGGGTGCGTGTAAAGCGTATTCCTTACAACTTGAAAACTACTGAAGACATTCGAAACAAAATTTATATTTAGCATCCACCTGTCCAAAGGTAGGTTTTAAACGTAAATAACATTTCATGTTCCGGAATGGACTGGCGGTTTATAAGGAACCGAAATGGTGATTTTACTCTTCCACAATATATACAGAACAAGACCAACCTGACTGGAAATCGACCAAACCTGATGGAATTCCACCTCTAAACCTTTTTTTCATGTGCATTTTTTCGTCAGGAGGATTAATAAGGGAGATATCATGAATGGTCACTTTTGCAGGTTAAGTCCAGCGGACATAGCCCAAAAGGTGTTTTACATGGAGCAGATTCCTTATCTATATAAATCAAATCGTAACGACTGTGTACCTCTACACTGACTATTTTGGCGAAATTTTCGTACAGCTTTCCGTTTAAGGGGTAATAATAACAATCTCCATAATTTTTGATTTCCTGAAAGTCCTAATTTTTACCCGCCTCGCCCAAAATCCACATTGTGGCATAATCTGCCAGAAGAATAAGAAGATAATTGAAATTTGACAAAATTATACGTTTTAGCCTGTAACGAATGAAAAATCCTATATCATTAAATTTTTCATTTTTTATCCCCGAAGAATATCGAAATATGCAGGCAATTTTAATGATGGTGCAGACCTTCGGAAATTCCTATCACGTAATGGATTGCACAATCTCCGTTCAATTTGGAATGATCTACAACCTTGGTCTTATGACTTTATGCCGTATCTGTATCCCTTTTACGTTTGATTTTTCTCTATTAATCGATGTTAAGTCAATTTGGAATTTTCACATGCATTATTCATACTTTCAATTACTTATATGAAATACAGAATCATCAAACTCTTCACGAAAATTGGCCCACTCAGTAGCCATATGTGAGCCAAATGCTACGTATGTAGCTGTCACATTATTATCCGAAAAGTAATGTAATGTGAGATGATCTTACAAAACCTTTACCCTGTTCCACGTTTCTAAACCTGACCCAAGAATAGATGACATATCATTGGACCAGCCATTTAGGCCACTAAATCCGGCGTGTCTTATGGTATAATCCTTTGTCGATATGACGTACGTTTAGTAGCAGTTAATCTGTAAATGAAGGTCTTCAATATTGTAAACACGCATATACTTTCGTATGTCGATCTATATATATTCACTGATGTCGATTTAGCGATCGAGAAAGGGTCGGTCTGCTATTGTAATCAGTACTCCCCACACCGACTTTGACTGGCAGTAGGAAAGGGTTCCTTCTCCAACTCCTGTGTAACTGTCATTAGTAAGGAAGGCCTACAATTGTAATGAATAGTTCCCTTCTCGATTTGACTTGCAGAAGGTAAGTGAGCATGCAGTTTTGTTTAAAACTCCCCTACCCGATTGTGTTTGGCAGTAGGCAAGGGTGCCCGCCATTATAAAGAAATGTACTCATCTAAAATGTGACTGGCATTAGGCATAGTGGCCTGCTATTTTGATGGAAACTCACCAACTTGGTGTGACTGGCAGTACGCTGGCTGGCAGTAGGAAAAGGGGCCTGTCATTATAATGATAACTGCACAACTCAATTTCGAGTGATAGTAGGGTAATTGCCTGCCATTATAATAAAAACTGTAATCTGTCTGGAGGTAGGAAAGGGGGGCTGCCATTTTAACGGAAACTCCCCAAATCGATTCTGTCCGCATAGTAGGCAATGGGGCCTGCAATTATAATGTAAACTTCCCAACCTGATTGTGAATGCCAGTAGGCAAGTGAGCCTGCCGTTATATCACAAATCCGTAACAAACACTTTACATTGGAAACGTACGGGGACCTCCCCATGCTCTTTCTCGGATAACGCTAAGAGACATGCAATTTTAAAACTATCTTATTTACTGCATGTACACTATTTACTTCGATATTCGAATACAATGTAGAATACCGTAGCGAAGCACGGGTACATTCGCTAGTATATTATATATTTTGAAATTGGCTTTACGTCGCACAGACACAGATCGGTCTTATTTCGACGAAAGGAAAGGAAATGCCTAGGATTGGGAAGAAAATTCCGTGGCTTTAATTAAGGTACAGCCCGAGCATTTGCCTGGTTTAAAATGGGAAACCACGGAATACGAAAGTAATCTATATAAATAAAATTGTTTCTGTTTGTCTGTTTGTCTGTCTGTTTGTCTGTTCCACCATCACGTCGAAACGGCTGGATAGATCTCAACCAAACTTCATATTTAGAGTATACTGACCCCGGGGAAGGTTTCGATATGCATATCATTTTAAAATCTTTGAAAAGACGGGGGTTTTATAGGAAAAACGGTTTTCCTCCATTTTCTCTTATACTATTATAGGCAAAATATCGAATTTGTCGTATAAGGACGAGACAAAGCTCAATTTAATCCTCTTGACGCAAAGAACAAAACTCGGTAAGCCCTACGGGCCCGAAAACCATGTTTTAAGGCCCTAAAACCAACCGTTACGGAGATATTGGCACCACACTACCCCTGCTCTAGGAATCGGATAAAGAAATGAACTGCCGTAACCATGGCAACGTCAGCTCCAGGATTCTAGAGCAGTGAGATTATGCATGTACGTTTGGGCATAGCTGTCAACCAAAATAGGTACAAATAAGACTTAATATCTGGGAAAAAAATATACTGTTGTGTAAGGCACTCATAGGACTCCTTTGGGCGGGGATGGAAAGGGGGTGAAGAACGAGTGTAAAAATCTTACTATATATAGAAATGGAAGTGTGTGTGTAAATGACACATCTCCAACTAAACCACTGGAGCAATTTCAACCAAACTTGGTACACGAATCACTTACTATCGGGAGACGATCACTGTGGGGGGTAAGCCATCCCTAGCGCCCTTAAGGGAGAGGGTCAGGGGGGTGGTAGTTACAATAATAATCGAGAATAGTGTCGAATTCATAGTTTTCGGGGTCGCTGAGTTGAAAAGTGATACTCTAGAATTTTTTTAAAATCCAGCCCCCTTTTAGGTTGGGAGCAAAGGGTGGGGGGGGTGGGGTGAGATATAGAAATAATTAAAAACAGTTTCGAATCCATAGATTTCAGGGTCTCTGAGATGAATAGTATTACTCCGGATTTTTGCAAATCCAAGTGGGGAGCGAAGGGGGTGAGATATAAAATTAATCGAAAAACTACATATAAAAATATTATCTTTTTCTTCTTACTATATATAAAAATTGATGTATGTGTGTGCGTGGGTGTGTGGGTGTGGGTGTGTATATGACACATCTCCTCCTAAACCACTGGAGCAATTTCACCAAACGTGGTACACTTATCAATTAGTATCAGGAGACAAACCGCGTGAGGGTAAGACACCCCTAGCACCCTTTTGGCAGGGGGCGAGGGGAGTGGTATAAAAATAATCTTATAAATAAAGTTGTTCGTTTCTGTTTGTCTGTTTGTCTGTTTGTCTGTTTGTCTGTTCCACCATCACGTCGAAACGGCTGGATAGATCTCAACCAAACTTCATATTTAGAGTATACTCATCCCGGGGAAGGTTTAGATACGCATATCATTTTAAAATCTTTGAATACACGGGGGGTTTATAAGAAAACCAGAATGGTTTTTCTACTATCACGTCGAAACGGCTGGATAGATCTCAAGCAAACTTCATATTTAGAGTATACTCCTCCCGGGGAAGGTTTCGATATGCATATCATTTTAAAATATTTGAATACACGGGGGGTTTATAGGAAAACCAGAATGGTTTTTCCACCATCACGTCGAAACGGCTGGATAGATCTCAACCAAATTTCATATTTAGAGTATACTCATCCCGGGGAAGGTTTCGATATGCATATCATTTTAAAATCATTGAATACACGGGGGTTTATAGGAAAATCAGAACGGTTTTTCCACCATCACGTCGAAACGACTGGATAGATCTCAACCAAACTCCATATTTAGAGTATACTCATCCCGGGGAAGGTTTCGATATGCATATTATTTTAAAATCTTTGAATACACGGGGGGTTTATAGGAAAACCAGAATGGTTTTTCCACCATCACGTCGAAGCGGCTGGGTAGATCTCAACCAAACTTCATATTTAGAGTATACTCCTCCCGGGGAAGGTTTCGATACGCATATCATTTTAAAATCATTGAATACACGGGGGGTTTATAGGAAAACCAGAATGGTTTTTCCACCATCACGTCGAAACGGCTAGATAGATCTCAACAAAATTTCATATTTAGAGTATACTCATCCCGGGGAAGGTTTCGATATGCATATCATTTTAAAATCTTTGATTACACGGGGGTTGATAAGAAAACCAGAATGGTTTTTCCACCATCACGTCGAAACAGCTGGATAGATCTCAACCAAACTTAATATTTAGAGCATACTCCTCCCGGGGAAGATTTCGATATGCATATCATTTTAAAATCCTTGAATACACGGGGGTTTATAGGAAAACCAGAATGGTTTTTCCACCATCACGTCGAAACGGCTGGATGGATCTCAACCAAATTTCATATTTAGAGTATACTCATCCCGGGGAAGGTTTCGATATGCATATTATTTAAAAAAATTTGAATACACGGGGTGTTTATAGGAAAACCAGAATGGTTTTTCCACCATCACGTCGAAACGGCTGGATATATCTCAACCAATCTTCATATTTAGAGTATACTCCTCCCGGGGAAGGTTTCGATATGCATATCATTTTAAAATCTTTAATACACGGGGGGGTTTATAGGAAAACCAGAATGGTTTTTCCACTATCACGTCGAAACGGCTGGATAGATCTCAACCAAACTTCACATTTAGAGCATACTCCTCCCGGGGAAGGTTTCGATATGCATATCATTTTAAAATCTTTGAACAGACGGGGTGTTTATTGGAAAACCAGAATGGTTTTCCTCCATTTTCTCTTATACTATTGATTTTCTGTAAACTTCGTTTACCGTACGTGAAACGTCTCTTCATTATAAACAACTTTCGTTATGTTTATAATTTACCTTACTCTTTACATGACGGAGAAATTTACAATTTTCTGCTGGTACCATGCTCTGCATTGAGTGACCGACAGACCGACAACGAACCTACAGGTTACCATGGCAACGTCTCTGACTGCATGCCAGCAGGGAAGTAACGTATTGCCATTTTCCTCATTATGCTTTTAAATTCTTGGTTGTTCCTTGGGTAGAATGCAAGAAAGGCGTCAATCGGCCTATCTGCGGGATATTGGCGGAATATCGTTGGATGTTATAACCGCCTTCGAATAGATTAAATAATAACACCATTAGTCATCTTCTTATTATTTGTTTACCTAGGAATCAATGGACCTAAATTGCTCCTCTGTTACCGTTTTATTATATCCATAACTCACACTAGCATAATTTATGGAGGGGCATTTGTTTTTCCAATACATTAACTTGGCATTTACATATTTGTCGTTTTCCGGCTGTCCTCAGTTATAATCCATTTTCTATTACTTTCAACTATCTTAACTGTATTATTTTCTTCCTTAATTACGCCGTATGTACGCGAGTGCTACAAACTACTGGATGTATTTCCACCAATACTCATATTTAGAATACACCTGTCCTTGATAGATTTTAGGGCAAATATTGTTTCTAAATCCCTGAACTGACTGGGGGTTTATACGAAACCGAAACAGTGATTTTGCACTTCCACAAAATATACACAACCAACGTTAATTTAAATCTACCTGCCTTGGTAGAAATTAATTTCTAAACCTTTTTTCTCATGTGCATCATTTCGATACGAGGATTAATAAGGGAGATATCATTAACGGACCGTTTTTTTGTACAAGTCCCATCGGACTTAACTCACGAGCGGGTGCGTGTAAAGCGTATTCCTTACAACTTGAAAACTACTGAAGACATTCGAACCAAAATTCATATTTAGCATCCACCTGTCCAAAGGTAGGTTTTAAACGTAAATAACATTTCATATTCCGGAATGGACTGGCGGTTTATAGGGAACCGAAATGGTGATTTTACTCTTGCACAATATATAGAGAACAAGACCAACCTGACTGGAAATCGACCAAACGTGATGGAATTCCACCTCTAAACCTTTTTTTCATGTGCATTTTTTCGTCAGGAGGATTAATAAGGGAGATATCATGAATGGTCAGTTTTGCAGGTTAAGTCCAGCGGCCATAACCAAAAAGGTGTTTTACATGGAGCAGATTCCTTATCTATATAAATCAAATCGTAACGACTGTGTGCCTCTACACTGACTATTTTGGCGAAATTTTCGTACAGCTTTCCGTTTAAGGGGTAATAATGACCATCTGCATAATTTTTGGTTTAGTTTCTGAAAGTCCTAATTTTTACCCGCCTCGCCGAAAATCCAGATTGCGGCATAATCTGCCAGAAGAAAAAGAAGATAATTGAAATTTGACAAAATTATACGTTTTAGCCTGTAACGAACGGAAAACATCCAAGATCATTAAATTCTTCACTTTTTATCCCCGAAGAATATCGAAATATGCAGGCAATTTTAATAATGGTGCAGACCTTCTGAAATTCCTATCGCATAACAGATTGCACAATCTCCGTTCAATTTGGAATGATCTACAACCTTGGTCTTATTACTCTTTGCCGTATCTGTATCAATTTTACGTTTGATTTTTCTCTATTAATGGATGTTAAGTCAATTTGGAATTTTCACATGCATAATTTACACCTTCGATTACTGATATGAAATACAGAATCATCAAACTCTTCACGAAAATTGGCCCACCCAGTAGCCATATATGAGCCAAATGCTATGTATATAGCTGTCACATAATTATCCGAAAAGTAATGTAATGTGAGATAATCTTACAAGAACGTTACCCTGTTCCACGTTTCTAACTCAATCTGACCCATGAATAGATTACATATCATAGGACCAGCCATTTAGGCCACTAAATCCGGCGTGTCTTATGGTATAATCCTTTGTCGATATGACGTACGTTTAGTAGCAGTTAATCTGTAAATGAAGGTCTTCAGTATTGTAAACACGCATATAGTTTCGTATGTCGATCTATATATATTCACTGATGTCGATTTGTAGCGATCGAGAAAGGGTGGGTCTGCTATTGTAATCAGTACTCCCCACACCGACTTTGACTGGCAGTATGAAAGGGTTCCTTCTCCAACTCCTGTGTAACTGTCATTATTAAGGAAGGTCTACAATTGTAATGAATAGTTCACTTCTCGATTTGACTTGCAGAAGGCAAGTGAGCATGCAGTTTTGTTTAAAACTCCCCTACCCGATTGTGTTTGGCAGTAGGCAAGGGTGCCCGCCATTATAAAGAAATGTCCTCATCTAAAATGTGACTGGCATTAGGCATAGTGGCCTGCTATTTTGATGGAAACTCACCAACTTGGTGTGACTGGCAGTAAGCTGGCTGAAAGTAGGAAAATGGGCCTGACATTATAATGATAACTGCACAACTTAATTTCGAGTGGTAGTAGGGTAATTGCATGCCATTATAATAAAAACTCTAATCTGTCTGGAAGTAGGAAAGGGGGGCTGCCATTTTAACGAAAACTCCCCAAATCGATTCTGTCCGCATAGTAGGCAATGGGGCCTGCAATTATAACGTAAACGTCCCAACTCGATTGTGAATGGCAGTAGGCAGTGAGCCTGCCGTTATATCACAAATCCATAACAAACACTTTACATTGGAAACAACGTACGGGGACCTCCCCATGCTCTTTCTCGGATAACGCTAAGAGACATGCAATTTTAAAACAATCTTATTTACTGCATGCACACTATTTACTTCGATATTCGAATACAATGTAGAATACCGTAGCGAAGCAAGGGTACATTCGCTAGTCTACAATAAATCACAAAAATCTAACATGTTACAGACATGAAAAATTGATATTTGGAATCCCATTTAAAAATAAAAGAACACAGATATTCGTTTTCAGAAAATCCACTTGGGTGGGGGGAGGGGTCTGAAAAGAAGTGAGGAAGGAGTTGAATTATTTATATGAGGGTACATATATCTCAAAAAATGAAGATGTTGCAGACCTGAAAATTATTACTTGGAATTTCCTTTAAAAATTAATACACTCTTTTAGGAAAATCCACTTAAGGGGGTGAAAAGAATAAAAAGCGGGTACATTTTTAAAATGAGTATATTTTTCTTCTATCGTTGTACCCACATATGTTGGGTTGCGGGTGCGAACTGTGGCGCACATGTGGATTTGACACTGTTTTACGACTTGATGCCCTTCCTGACGGCAACCGTATGTGTAGGGATGTAATCTATACTTCTATACTAATATTATAAAGAGGAAAATGGATAGACTCAAAAACTACTGAACCAATTTTAAAAATTACTTCACCTATAGAAAGCTACATTGCCATTGAGTAATATGGGCTGTATTTTATTTTCAAAACAATTCGAGGAGGGCGACGGGGGGAGATATAATAATATTAAAGCAATACGATAATATAGGTGAAATGGAATTTGTCGTACAAGGACGAGACAAAGCTCTTTATAAGCCCCTTGATGCAAAGGACAAAACTCAGTAAACCCTTCGGGCTCGAAAACCATGTTTTAAGGCCCTAAAACCAACCGTTATGGAGATATTGGAACCGCACTACCCCTGCTCTAGGAATCGCATAAAGAAATGAAATGACGTAACCATGGCAATGTCAGCTCCAGGATTCTACAGCAGCTAGATTATGCACGTACGTTTGGGCATAGCTGCCAACTAAAATTGATACACATATGACTTACTATCTGGAAAAAAATAAACTGTTGTGTAGGATGCTCATAGCACTCCTTTGGGTAGGGATCGTAAGGTAAGGGTCTATTCTGCCCGGAGGCAGGTCCGAACCTCCGCAGAGGTGTGCCAGAGCCGGAGTTTACGTACGGTAGGGTGGCCAGTTCCTTTCCGCTCCTCCATTCCGGGTAGGGATGAAAGGGATTGAAGTATTAAAAAAATAGTCCCGGAGATCTCCGTGTTACAGCGACCAGCGGTTGCCGACGGGCCCCCGTTTTTACGTACTGGTTTAGGTTTCAGCATTTTGCGGAGTCTGTTACCTATAGTTTAAAGTATTTTCTATCAAATCATCGAGTAGTAGGATCACTGATATTATTAGTGCCGATATTTTGGTCCACTTTTACGATCATTGTAACCATGAAAACAACCTATATACTGTACACAATTGTCAAGATGGTACGCCCATGACTTGAAAAAAATTCTCAACATTTATACTCAGATTCGTTATCTGATGTGCGATATGAGTGACAAGCCCTGAGAATTATAATTCTCGATAATTATAGTAGTTTCTTTTATGCATCGCGCATTTCCTTGATCATTTGTAATAGTTACTAAATGTCGGATTAAACCAATACATTCAATATTCACATTCATTTATAGTTGGGGTACTATCTAGCGGAACTATACTTACACTAAACCTGCAGCTTTGGGAAGGGAGCAGGTATATCTAGCTGGGAATGAAGGAAAAACATGGTAGCAAAAGATCTTAGAGGTCGACGCTAATTACGAACTAATATTTAGAGGCCCCCATGAAGAAAAGAAGAAAAAGATACACTATAATTCCAAACAAGACAAATAATTTCTACGTACTTAAGTAAATACACCAGTGATATAAATATCTAATGAAGTCGCTCACACCGATAGTACGAGTAACTAAAGGCAGTTTCTGATAACCCGTACGAAGAATGGGTACTTCTGCTAGTATTTCATACAGACTTCAAGTCAGGGACCATTCATCAACAGGTGACTTTAATCCTGTTATTAATGCTGGAAAATTAATTCAACTTATTGATTGTTAATTACTATTGTCGCATCGAAGGTGACAGGCTAAAATTTGTCCGTAATCAACAGACACAACTGCGAGTAGACATATGCATGTTCAGCGGACGCACTGCATGTATGAGCTGTAAATGAGAACATAAGGTTTGTACGTATGGTTATATTACCTTCTTTTACGAGAAGCCCTCGAAATATTATGCAAAATTACCAGTATGTAATGCCAATGGTAAGAAAATTTTGAAAGCATGATATTTTCGTAACGTTTACTTGGAATCCTTTATGGCCTGAACTCATTTCCAGTATAAACTCATATGAAACGCACAGGTCGCCTATGGGAGTCAAATCAAAAACCTGCACCTGGTGAGCCGAACATGTCCTCGGACACTCCCGGCACTAAAAGCCATACGCAATTTCATTTCATTTACTTCACGTAGTAGGTGTTTTCACCTGTTTCACCAAGATACAAAGACAGTCAAAAATGTGTGCTTTTCTACATTCAAGGAAGCAGCGCTGGAACGTAGGTTAATTCAGGACGAGGCTGAATGGCTTCGTTGTCTACGTGAAGCGTCACTTTTCAAATGCCATTTCAATTGTGACAATTAATTTCCTTCATTTGTAAGTTATATTTCAACAATCACTTAATTGATTTGAATTATGTGATACATTTATTCTCCTAGTGAAGATTACCTACGTCTTTACAACCAACAAACAGCTTACTAACTGTCTCTCCGTGACATCAGTAAGATGAAAATACATATTTTTTCTCTTTCAACTTTTGGGTTGCCAGTTAGCAGTAACTTACTAAGTACAACAAAGATTCATCAATAGTGAAATTATTCACGCTCTGCAAGAGAACAATACGAATATATATAATTGTACTTTATACTGTAGATGGTCCTGGCGGTACTGGATGGCATTCGTGCTCCAATTTCTCATAAAAGGGTGCACTGATTTGGGTTTAGAAGTGATACCAGTGTACCGTACCCAGGGGTAAATACCCACTAGGACGATGCCTCCATTCCTGTATGAACATCCGACTAACTCAGGGTTGGGCAGAGAGTGGGTTGGTTGTCGGTTGGGTCAGGATAAAAAGTCGAAATTCATACTCTAAAATATCAATCAATGACAGGACATGGAGGTATAACACGAATGAGAAACAATCATAGGGGTAAGATGGATTTATAAATATCCCCGATCATATCCCAAGAGAACAATTAAATCAAGAAAAATAATTTGTAAAAAAATGTACTCTAAATATTAGAAATAAGTCGAAATTAGAACGTTACTTGAATAATAATACCAAATTTGACATCAAAATCAAGTTCAATAAAGAACACTATATACATCAAGACTGAGTTTCTTCTTATAGTCCAATGTTTATAATTTATGGCAACAAATGTACGCAAACACTAACATGTGGTATTTCCGTATGGAGTTTCACACTATCGCATCCCAACGATACGGTTTCAAAGTTAAGTTAATCCCGAGAGTCGCCGAAATTACAATTAAATAAAAGTTACATTATAAAGAAAAGTTACGACGAAAAGAAATAATTAAGACGCAATGGACGCTATGTAAGTTATGCAAAATACTAGGGGCATATCCTATACTATATTTACAACAATTCAAATAATCAAACTGGACACATCTATATACATCGGATATCGAGTAAAGTCTTAAATGCTACACTGATTCTAATGTGAATCCCGGTTCACTGCAAAAGATCTAGACAGAACTAGATAAACCAACAATATTTCAGCACTCGGGCTGTTCCCTTTTAAAACAACGAGACAAGGTATACAATCACAAATAACAATGTAAAATATCATCCTGTAAGGGAAAAACATATAAATAACCCTTGATATCATGAAGAAAGCAATGGGCAACATTGCCTCCTTCTGCTGCGTTTGAGCGCTCAACAGCGCGGTCATCCGTCATGTACTTCCGGGTAGATTACGAGCTGTAAAGAAATGTTGAACTCCACTATGCTAAAGATTGGATTTTGTCTCCCGAGGCTGCCACAAGGAAATACTGTCTCCTTCACACCTACAGATAAACACAGGCCAGAAATCAGCTTGCCATGAGATATCGCCTTTCATCGGCTACACGGAAACTCACGTATATTCATTCCTTCTTAGCATGTTTGGGCCATTTAACAACATCAGACTCAATAGTCTGGAATTAACACTGTCCATTATGATCACAATATACACTCAGAAGACACTAGGCAGGCACACACATCTGCACAATACTTTTTATCTTGTCAGGCATACAATCAGCCTGCACCAATACATTATAATTCAGCATTCAATCTTTATCTCATTATTTCTCATGAATCCCATTGGCCTTCCACATTATGGGTGATATGAATAAAAATGAGATGTAACTCGGAGACAAGTCTCGAAGGAGGATTGAGACGGAAGTCACTTGCGAGACAGAACTCGTCATGTATATGAATAAAGTTTGTTTCTCGCTAACGAGACTTGTCTCCTTCCGCTTGAGACGAGTCTCGCTCACTGGCTGTGGTATCTGTCAGCTGACGAGTGAATTAACAATTTATTGGAGAGCTATAAAGAGTGGTTTTGTTGGAACAGATGAAAGTGTTAGATTTACAAGCGAAAAAGATTGAAAAGCGACAGCGTGTTCTCGAAAAAAACAGAAGAAATTTCAGTGCAAAAACAGGTTTTGCAACTGCAAATGGAGAATCTTTTACATGAAAGGGAGAAAAGAGCAGAACAAACAAGTACAACCGAAATGGAACACCCACCGATATTTTTTTCATTTAGAATAGTTCTTGACAGCCTTTTCTTCTTCAGTTGTGTTTCACTTGGGAGCCTATTCTGCTAACTACACCTTTCGTATGGGATAGGTTTAGGAGTGGGATGGAAGCGACCGTGGCCTTACTTAAGGTACAGTCCCAGCATTTGCCTGGTGTGAAAATGGGAAACCACGGAAAACGATATTCAGGGTTGCCGACAGTGGGGCTTGAATCCACTACCTGCCGGATGTAAACTCACAGCCGCGCGCCCCTAACCGCACGGCCAACTCACCTGGTATGTAGTATACAACCAGTACCTATATAATGTTGCATAAACTGTCTAAAAACATAGAAATAATACAAAATGCTATCCATATTCATAAACGAATATAACTAACAAGGGAGTTGATTGATTTGGACCGGACAAATTACAATGAAACTTAGTAACATGATGAGCTAAGATATCCGGAACTCAATGGTGATAACCGTTCTGCCGTGAAATAATATTTTCCTACCGGTATTTATTGACAGTAAATTCTTGCTCCAGTTTTAAATGGAACGTGGTGTGTAGATGGCAGCGATTTCAATGAAATATGGTAGGATGATCAATTAAGACATCAGAACATCGCTGCATGATTGACGTTGTTATATAGATTACTCGCCGTGTGACAAAATGAATGACTCAAGCAAGAATGCGAAAGTTTAAGGCTATTCATAGCGTGGAAGTTTATATACAAATGACAAGGATTTCATATTACATATTTTAGCTTCAATTGTAAACGACAGAGAAGTATTAAAAGCCTGATATTTTGAAATATTCATATACTGTGCATGTTAGTAAAATGGGTTTGACGAGCAAAACATTCTGTTCACGTTGTCAAAATCTAATTTTCACTCTAAAGCGCACTGTTTAATGTAACTTTAAAATAGAACTATCAGTGCATTTCTACAGTGCATACGCGAGGTCAATACAGCTGCAAACCACCCAGCTGTTCTTTTGCAATTAATTATAACAATGTCATTGATTTTATGACAAAGTGAATATCATCAATAAATTTAAGACAGGTGGATTGACAATTCGTCGAAGTTTCATCGAAATCTGTCTGATCCAAACCAAATGCTTCCCTTGTAGTATTGGGCGCAAGTGAGATTTTGGTGCGATGGTTGAGAAAGAGCAGCATTCATAGAGGCAGCAAATCATTGGCCGAATAATGTCATTATGCGAATCTATTAAATGTTGTGAAACAAGTTACAGCATAGTTTTTTCAAGGGCACGAGCCGCCGGTTGAAACTTTTAAATAAACTTAGAAACAGTGCAATCGAAAAAGGCATGGGCAGGGAATTTTACGGCACTTGAAGTAAACATAAATGGGATAGCTTACACGAGGACCAAAGATACTCGCACATTCGTTCAGTACCATATGGCCTACATGTGATAGAGAGCGATAATTTTCAGACTTGAAGAAATATCCTTCCAGATATCAAAATGTGAATAATAATAATAATAATAATAATAATAATAATAATAATAATAATAATAATAGGTAATAATTTCTAGCCTGGTACAGCCCTTGTAAGGCAGACCCTCCGAGAGGATGGGTGTCATCTGCCGTATTATTGTAGTGGCGGATAGTGTTGTGTGTGAGTTGCAGGAATGTATGTTGAGGATATAAGGTTAAAATCTCTGACCCGACCGCGAATCGAACCCGGGAGCCCCCTGAACCGATGAGTACTACGCTGACCATTCAGCTAAGGAGCAGGACAAAGTGAATAATGAAAGCCTTGTATAATTTTAAGTCATATCTTAAACATAGCTATCCTATGTTTCGGTCTGTTCCGTGATTGTGAATTAGTTTTAGTTATAAAATGTTAGTCGTATTTTGTGAATGGAAAAATTTCAACGTACAGAAAAAATCACAAATATGGAATAGATTAAGAATAATTAAATTAATTTAATAATTAGAAAATTTTTCAGATTTGTATGTTGTACGATTTTGCATATTTCTGGTTTGATTTTGAACATTTTAGACTTTATCTTCTTCTTCTTCTTCTTCTTAATCTGTTTACCTTCCAGGGTCGGTTTTTCCCTCGGACTCAGCGAGGGATCCCACCTCTACCGCCTCAAGGGCAGTGTCCTGAAGTTTCAGACTTTGGATCGGGGGATACAACTGGAGAGAATGACCAGTACCTCACCCAGGCGGCCTCACCTGCTATGCTGAACAGGGGCCTTGTAGAGGGATGGGAAGATTGGATGGGACAAGCAGGGAAGAGGGAAGGAAGCGGCCGTGGCCTGAAGTTAGGTACCATCCCGGCATTCGCCTGGAGGAGAAGTGGGAAACCACGGAAAACCACTTCCAGGATGGCTGAGATGGAAATCGAACCCACCTCTACTCAATTGACCTCCCGAGGCTGAGTTGACCAAGTTCCAATCCTCGTACCACCTTTCAAATTTCGTGGCAGAGTCGGGAATCGAACCCGGACCTCCGGGGGTGGCAGCTAATCACGCTAACCACTACACCACAGAGGCGGACTTTTAGACTTTATGATGCATGTAAATCCTATCGCTAATGGCTATCATTATCATCTTTATCATTATTGTTATATGAATTTCTCGTGTATTGGCTCCAGCAAATGTTGTGCTAACCATTCCACATTTTCTTTCCGGAAACAGTAGAGATCTTTATAATCAAGTTTGAGAGACTCTCTTCGTACTTTATACATTTTTCTTCTCCGTTGTAAAACCATCATAAACTCCGCCATCACGTTTTCAGTCTGATTCTATCGGCTTGAGTCACCTTCTGGGCTGTCTCAAGAAATTCTGAGACAAGTCTCCATTCAGAGAGACTAAACTCCAGTTTATTCATATACATTTGGAGACTTGTCTCCGAGAGAATCCGCTAACGAGCTGTGTCTCAAGGAGCAAAGGTCACTGCTGAGACATCGCTTTTTTATTCATATACATTTGAGACATGTCTTAATATTTGTGAGACAAGAGTTACGTCTCCGGTTTATTCATATCACCCTATGAGACGCAGTTCGTGTCCTTTGCAGACCATCAGGCAAACAGAATCCAACTTAACTTCAAAGATCTTATTTTAACAACGATGTTTTGCAGCTCCTTCTGTCAGCTTCTGTAAAACCATGCACCATGCAGAATAGCTATACCTGTCTCTCTGAATAACCGAAATAAAATGAACTAATACGTGTTTAACGTTGTATAAAGATGAACCTGTCAATCTAGCCCTTCTAGCATATATTTAAGGAAAACTCAGAATATCCTACGCTAAGTAACATATGTAAATAAACAACAACTAATCCTATCAATCCCTCATTTTCCCAAACATCTAATCATAAAGCAAAATGAAAATAAAATAAACATGCATTATTCTCGTATCCGAAACTATCATAATAACAAAATTAAAGAAACACATGCCGTCAGGCTTACTTTACATGAAGTTATAAATCCTATCTACACTGCCCTAGTACCTTAACATAATTTACATATCATGCCATAAATATCACATGCGCCTTATCTGAATCAACGACCCTCGAGATACCAGGATAGCAGCTTACATCCCCGCTAATTTAGGGATTTATTCCATGTTAATCACAGCATTAACATGTGGGAATGCACTTCCTTCTTCTACGGTTGTGGCCATCATCTTGCTGGAAATATTCACTGAAAACACAGAGGACTTTAGTTGACAATATCTTCACTGCTTAATGCTACGAGCCGAAATACCCTTTCTCTTTAAAGGATCAGCTAAACACACTGATTCACATATATATTACACACTTCACTTAAAGGGTAAAAATACAGTTTGAAAAGCAGCACACGGTTCCTTACGGAAGTTCCACGCGAAAACGCGCCCGTCGCGAAGTAGTGAAACAATAGCACGTTTCCACTACACTTGTTACACAGGGGTCACTAAACACCGTCTTTATCGATTGAAAGTAAACTTTGCTAAAATTATACTATTCCATTTATTCAAGTACATTAAAATTTTCCAACTGCACAATTTAAAGTATCATTGCGAACCAGTTACTGTTACTGGAATAACACCACGTTAACCACGATCACCAATCAGAGTTTGTGCTTCCGCACTATCCAAGCATTTAACACAGAGATACAGAGTTGGTGCTTCCGCACTATCCAAGTCTTTAACACAGAGATACAGAGTTGGTGCTTCCGCACTATCCAAGTCTTTAACACAGAGATACAGAGTTGGTGCTTCCGCACTATCCAAGTCTTTAACACAGAGTGACGCTCTCCAGAGCTTGGGTTACTGAGGAGGCTTCGGTGACGCCATTAATACTGGGGTTCCCGGGTGTCTGAACCAACCACCAATCAGAGAATTCGTCGTATATGATGACACACTACTTATTGTGATATATTTACAAAACACAGCTCAAACACTAGCAAATCTCTTCCATCAATTTTTATATTACATTTCCAAATATATCTGACTTCTGAAACTGTGGAAAACCGATTACCTACAGAAACTGACTTTAGCAGCTGAGCACGTTGGTCATTCTGGAATTAAGATTTGGCGCGGTGTAGCCTCCATGTTTCCCAAGTCCTTAATTTCCATTGGCTGAAATATATTGCTTGGTCAGCATCTAATACACGTGTCGATCCAGGCCCGCGCTTGGTTACACCATCCTTTCTCACGGTCATACGGAAATATGAAGCAATATCCAGCGACTCACTGTCTTGCTCAACATCCGGTATCAACTATCTTGGGATACGATGCTTTAACATATTAGACTGTAACTTTTATGAGTAAATTTTACATATTGGGTCAAATAATACTCTAATTATTATTATGGGCCGGCAGGATACGGCTCACCAGTGGCGTGGACTGGAATTGCTGCCATGATATTACCCAACGGCCGTACGGTACACAGCAGATTTAAGTTGCCGCTGAAATTAAAAGAGACTTCTGTCTCATACTTAAAAATGAATAGTAAAGCAGCAGATGACAACAGGTCAACAAGACTGATTATATGGGATGAAGCACCAATGGCAAATGCTAATGGCCTGATGTGCTATTGAATGACATCGTAGGTAATTCCATCTCTTTTGGAGGGAAAGTTATTGTCCTAGGTGGAGATTTTAGACAGCTTTTGCCTGTTGTTCGGCGTGCTCCCAAACAAGCTGTTATACAGAACTGTATTAAATTTTCTCCTTCTTGGTCAGAATCTAAAATACTGCACCTGTTTAAAAATTTGCGAGTAAACCAGATGAGTTAGACTTTCCTGACTCTTTGCTGAAAATTGGTCATGGAGATTATCCTTCAGCGAATCTTGAATCGTTAGAGCAATCTGTTATTGATTTACCACCCTCTATTATCGCAAAGCAAGACATCGTCTGCGAAATATACGGGAGTAAATTTGAGTCAGCAGAAGGTGCTATAAGTTTGTCCAAAATTGCCATTCTTGCCCCTAAAATGAACACTGTGATCAAATCAATTGTAACGTTATAGGTCTTCTACTCTGAATGGCCAGAACGTGCATCAGTGTAAATAATTACAGAAATGAAAATGAAACTCCCCAATTTCCTATAGAGTTTCTGAACAGCTTAGAATTAAATAGCTTACCTCATCATGTCCTTACATTAAAACCTGGAGTAATTTTAATATTGTTAAGAAACTTAAATGCAACACAAAAGCAAAGCAAAGTCACTTCCGTGCAGGCCATGAAGGCCCTTGGAGGAGTGGAAGATAAAGGCTTCCACCATTGTTAACCTCGGCACGTGATGGGGTAGAGTGGTTAGATCTACGCCCGGCCGCCTTTGCCCACAGGAATTAACCTGGTACTAATTTTTGGTGTAGGCTGAATGAACCTCAGGGCCATATGCACCTCCGGAAGTGGAAATCTCGTTTCTTAAATTTTACGACTTCCTGACGGGGATTCGAACCCACGTCCTTCGGGGCGAACCGAGCACGCCTTTACCGCCTCGGCCAGGTAACCCCTTAAATGGAACACAGGGGCTTGTAAATGGAAAAAAAGATAATTCCACGAAAACTGCATGACAATTGTTTGGATCTGAAAATCATTACCGGGTTAAGTGTTGGACAGAGTTTTGATTCCTAGAATTAATTTAACACCATCCGACACTACCCTTTCCTTTAATTTTTAAAAACGCCAGTTTCGTATTCGCCTTGCATTCGATATGATGAATAACAAATCTTAATGACCGCGTAGGTGTATATTTACCTGAGCCTGTATTTAGCCATGGTCAGTTGTACTTAGCAATGTCCTGAGTCCGATCATTTGACCGTTTGAAAGTACAAATAGTGCCGGCGAGCCATAGGAGCACAACGTTTCAGGGACATTGGACCTAAATTTCTCTGCAAATAGGTACTACACAGTTCAATCTATAAGTTAATTTCTGGAGTGTGTATTTAGCCTCTACAAACTTCATGTAGCAAATGCTCTCACTCAACTGATTTTAAGTGTCGGAAAATTAGGTATACTTTATCGAACCAAAGTCTTAGTAATCTGTAGAATTTCAACGGGTTCAGGCTAATAATAATAATAATAATAATAATAATAATAATAATAATAATAATAATAATAATATATTTAAATATATATAATGTATAATAATGACTGAGCGATTCTCCTCATTTGCGTGGAAGAGGCGCATTATATTTTTCGGACACATAGCTGGAATAGACGACTCTCGACTGACTAAAAACTCTTTTTCATCATTAACGGAAGCCAACGAACCAAATTAGACTGGTTGGTAGACACTGAAAGCGACCTTGCAGAAATTAATAATGACCTACTGGCAACTGCGCGGACCACATTCAGACAGAAAATCAATTCACATAAGTTCACATCCAAGAACCCAACAGCCAGGAACGTGAAACTCAAAAATGCTTTGACACAAGAAAGAAGATAAGCGCATAGTGAAAGGATGAGAAAGTTTTGGTAAGATAAGAAGAACAAGAAGTCCAGTGATAAATAATGGTTCTACATGCTCTTTAGAGGGCAAAACGCATTATATAATAATAATAATAATAATAATAATAATAATAATAATAATAATAATAATAATAATAATAATAATAATAATAATAATAATAATAATTGTTACCATGTTTTTATGGATCACAGATGTGAAAGAAGGTGTGGAAATGAATGAATGGATATACTAAAGTCGAAAGATTAATTTAAAACTTTAAAATTAGCAGTTTGATTTCATTTCTTAACCTCTTTCTTTTTCCTCTTTTCAGATGTTAAATTTTAACAAAAGAATTCGCTAAGCAAAGTACGAAATCTCAGGTACAACAATTAGGTCTAGAAGTAACATTATGAATTCCTAGGACAATTAAACAACATTAATTAACAATACGAGCTTGAAGCTCCTACCTTGTCATTGTAACGAGAGCAACCACTGCTCCATTCAATAATATCTCTAGGAGACAGAGTATCCAAAATATGCTGTCTTACAAGAGCACCATTGCTCCACAAAATTAACTAGGAGACTAATCTACAAACATTTCACCATTCCAGCCTTTCGAAGGCACTATTCAAGCTTTGCATTAATACCTTTGCGCCTTTGCTCTATAAATGTACACTTTACCGGCCTATCATAGGCACAACCTACATTTAACAAAATGAAACGTATTCGCTGTCTTATATGCTCAACAGTCTTTAACATGAAAAGAATGAAATAGATTTTAACAGGGGTAACAGTTATCCATTCTACAAGGCCTTTGGTAAAAACAAAAGGTTACATCTACTGGCCCAAAAATCAAAATGGTGAGGAGGCGAACACTTGAACTCCTTAACATTTATATTAAATGCATAAAACCCTATGTGGGCTTATGGCCCGACGTTACAGAGGCTAAGCCTATACTAAGGAGATGACTAGATGGAGAAAAATATTTAAGTTATAGAAATTGCAAGATGGAAAAGGTTACAAAATCATAGTCACCTAAAAATCAAGTTGAGGGAGAATATGAGAGGGTACCTCACTCTCTATTCCCTGATTTCGGTTAAGTTCTTTCGGCTTGTTTGAAATTTACATTTCATGAAATGAAGTTACATTACTGAAGATTTGAAACCTTCCCCTCGAGTTAGCTTTCAAAGACTATCACATTTTAACTGGATCTGCCATTACCTTGAGGTCACGAACACACTCTAGACTAGACCGATCACAGAGACAACCTGGTCCGATAATATGCCAGCTTTTATAGCCGAGAGGTAAGTTCCAGAAAACTATTGGCTAAGGCCCTGACACACCCCCAATTCTCATTGGATAATCAAATAAATACCAGAAAATTTTGATTGGCAGAAAAATAAGTATACACAATTTTTCATTGACCAACATCTTAAGTTGGCGGGAAGGGATAGAAGTGTTGTAAACTTTAACACACCGAAAACAAAGTATAAACAATTCAGTTTAGGAAACCTTAACATGCAAAATTTATCTAGAAGGTAAGTTCCAGGAAACTCTTGGCTGAGGCCCTCACGCCCCCAATTCTCACTGGATAATCAAATTAATACCAGAAAATTTTGATTGGCAGTAAAATAAGTGTACACAAGAGGGCACAACATAAGTTTATAGTAGCGACATCTGTTGAGAAATGTTCAAATTTCTTGTATTAGTTGTTGGAAGATTTATATTTCAGATTATATTCTCTAAGGCGCTTAAAAAAAGTACCCTGGGTGCGTGTAACTCCGGTACAATAATATCATTAATGTCCCTCAAAATATCACAATTAGCAATAACATAATATCTCGGACAGATTGCTTTAAATACCAGGGAGAATGGATAACAAACAACACAAAAGAAAAGGTAGCTATTAAACAAAATGGAAAAGATGTTTCATATGACAAAAAAAAAAAGGATATACAGTAAGAAATCTTTATCTCGGAACTTGAAATTAAGACATTATCAAGCAGTGGCCCGGCCAGAAATTTTATATGCAGCAGAAACTCTTAAAGTTACAAGAATTGGGGATCTTAAAAAATTAGAAAAAGTTGAAAGAAGAAATTTGAGAGAAAGAAACAACAATGCCGAATTTAGTCTGCGAACAAAATTAAATTAAATGGCGTATGGCTTTTAGTGGCGGGAGTGTCCGAGGACAAGTTCGGCTGGCCAGATGCAAGTCTTTCGACTTGATGACCTGCGCGTCGTGATGAGGATGAAATGATGATGAAGACGACACATACACCCAGCCCCCGTGTCAGCGAAATTAAGCAATTATGGTTAAAATTCCCGAACCTGCCGAGAATCGAACCCGGGACCCCTGTGACCAAAGGCCAGCACGCCAACCATTTAGCCATGAGACCGGACAGTCTATGAACAAACAGAGAGCTATGTTTAATTAAAAGTTGACGAACTGACAACTGTAATGAGGAAAAGAAGACTAGTTTTTTGGACACATTTATAGAATAACAACAGACTAACTACACAAATCTTCAACTTATTGAACAGTTACAAACCCAAGCCAACGTGGTTCATTAAAATTGAAAACGATATTAAAAACGCTGGAATTCAAATAGATACGATAGAAAACAGATCAGTTTTCAGACAAGTAACACGAAAGGCAGGATTTCAAGAGAGAGAGAGAAATTAACAACTGAAAGGAAATGGATTCAAGAGGAAAAGAACACCATTCTCAGAAAATAAAGGAAGTTTGTAAACGAAGAAAGTTAATTGCAAAGAAAAGTAACCAAAGTTGATTTATCGTACCCTCAAAAGGGTTATTCGAATAATAATAATAATAATAATAATAATAATAATAATAATTTCGTGTGGTCACTGCTAGCCTGGTGTAGACTTATAAAATAGACGCTCGTAGAACCTCCAACGTGGGTGGGTGGCACCTGTCCTGTATGCGAAACTGTGCATTAGTATGATGCAGGATCATAAATACCCAGTCAGTAAGCCAAGGGAATTAACCGTTTAAGGTTGGAATCCCTAGTCCGGGATGGAAATCGAACGCCGAACTTCGTGTAGCTTAGACCTAAACCCTGACCACTCAGCCATGGAGCCCATAATAATAATAATAATAATAATAATAATAATAATAATAATAATAATAATAATAATAATAATAATAGGCCTACGTTCGTTCATAAGACAAATAGTAGTAGAAGTAATAGGCATACTTGTAGAAATATCCTATTTTGGATATGTGCAAACGTTTGTGTGCGTAGCAAGAAGTTACTCTGGTTTCGGTATAATTGTAGTTAATTTGAGGCTAGATACGAGAATAGATCGATAAGTCTGATCATAAGAGATTATTTCGATATCTGCCACGATGTAAAATGGAAGACCACATCTGTGGCGGTCGATGTCCATTTCATTATTCGATCTGAAATTTTTAAACTTTGGTGAGTTCCAGTCTACATTTTCTTGAACTGAGAGGAAAAATGTCATATTGCAACTTTCTGTGCTTGAAGTGTGTATTCTGCATATAATGGTATGGAGTCTTCTAAACGTGCGGGTGGGAAGTAAAATCTGGAATGGAATGGCGTTTGTCTTTTAGTGCCGGGAGTGTTCGGCTCGCCAGATGCAGGTTTTTGTTGTGACTCCCGTAGGCGACCTGCGCGTCGTGACGAGGATGAAATGATGGTGAAGACGATACTATCTGCGTCTCACGAGAAGTCGTGGCAGCTTGTAGGTATGGCACGAGTAACAGATGCTACACTAAGCTACAAACATTAGTCGTGATAAACAGTACGAGTTCTCTGAAAGATTAAAAAAAAATAAAGCAATCATCTCCGTACAGGCCATGAAGGCCCTTGGAGTGGTGGAAGGTAAAGGATTCCACTATCCGTTACCTCGGCACTTGATGGGGTATAGTGGTTAGTTCTACGCCCGGCCGCTTTTGCCCCCAGGAATTAACCTGGTACTCATTTTTGGTGTAGGCTGAGTGAACCTCAGGGCCATGTGCACCTCCGGAAGTGGAAATCTCGTTCTCTGAAAGATATGCCTGTTCATTATTAAACTGTTCATTACGCAGTGCTTACAGTAAATGTGTGACTAAAGCACAATTGCAGTACCAGTTTGAACCCTCGCAGCAGCACCTTTGTTCACAAAAATGACCGCGGACGGAACCGAAGTTTATTGTCATCCCTTGAGACTTGAGACTAACGCATGTGCAGTAGTCATCTTTACCCTCCGCACCCCTTAGCCTGCATGCACGAGACTTCTCGTCAGACGACCACAGTACATACATCCAGCCTCCGTGCCAGCAAAATTATCCAGTGATGGTTAAAATTCCTATCCCTGCCGGAAATCGAACACAGGATTCCTGTGACCAATTGCCCGCACGCTAGCCACTTAGGCATGGAGCCAGACAGTAAAGTGGGTGAACATATACCGTAAGGTCGATCGTTTACGAGCTGCGCCTGTTGTAGATATTAGCTGGAATGGGAGGGGGGGGGGGGCAGGGGGCATAGTTCATATTTATTATTACCTTGGAGCCGGGTGTGCCGTTGCGGACATTGTAGTACTTCGCCAGCATGTGGAAAAATGTTGTCATCGAATACGTGCATTGCCTGGAGTGTTCGAACGAGGCCGACAATTAATGACATGCCGTGTTCCGGTGTGCATTCATGTTCTGAGGACTTCTTGAATTAGAGTGCACTATGCCTGTTGGTAGACCAGCACATTGACAGCTGCTGAACATGGGATCATCCAGGTATTTTATTATTGTTACATAATATTAATAATAATAATAATAATAATAATAATAATAATAATAATAATAATAATAATAATAATAATAATAATAATAAATAATAATAATAATAATAATAATAATAATAATAATAAAGCGAAGTCATCTCCGTACAGGCCATGAAGGCCCTTGGAGGGGTGGAAGGTAAAGGGTTCCACCATCCGTAACCTCGGCACTTGGTGGGGTAGAGTGGTTAGCTCTACGCCCGGCCGTCTTTGCCCCCAGGAATTAACCTGGTACTCATTTTTGGTGTAGACTGAATGAACCTCAGGGCCATGTGCACCTCCGGAAGTTTCTTAAATTCTACGACTTCCTGACGGTGAATCGAACCCACGTCCTTCCGGGTGAACCGAGCATGCCTTTACCGCCTCGGCCCGGCAGACCCTTAATAATAATAATAATAATAATAATAATAATAATAATAATAATAATAATAATAATAATAATGGAAAGTGCATATGTTACAACTAGGAATATTTACAACAAAAAGTGTTTTTCTAAAAACCTCAAAATACAACACTAGAGCACAGTAGTCAAACCGGAATGCCTATATGTCAGTCAATGTCTAGTACTTAACTACAAGCTGAATAAGTTAGAAGTACTGGAAAGAAAATTTATACGGAAATTACTCGGCCCGCTAAGAACTATAGAACTCTGGAAATCAAGAAGAAATCGTGAAATATACCGCGATGTAGAAAACATAACAGATACAATGCGGAAGAGGCGATTGGTATTTTTTGGACATTTATACGGAATTGATGACAGCAGGTTAACCAAACAGATCTTCAATTTTTTTTTAACAACAAGTCAACAACAACCTGGATTTATGAAGTGAAGGAAGATTTGGAAAGAAACAACATAAGGGAAGAAGGAGCAACAGAGAGAGAGATTTTTAGAAAGAAAGTGTCAAAAATGGAAGGATTCCAAGGTCGCGAGGGAAAGAAAACAGTGTTTGAGAACACTATATTTCAGGAGTGGCTGACATCGTCTTCCTTGACAAGAAGTGAAACAGAGCTGCGAGGGCAGATGCTACTGCGCCGCTAAACAATTATCTCGGGACCATATGTGCCAAGGAGATAACGAGCCATAAGAACGAAGCTGGAGATGTGAGAAACAAGTGAAAGCTCGGATAAATGAATGACATAATAACTGACATTGTATACAGAGCTCTTATGAGTAAGCTCCACCGACTGAGATAAAACTTGAACATATTCTACATGGGATGAAAATGTAAAGGAGATATATGGAATACTCTTAAGTGAAGTATATATACTATATATGTGTGTATGTGTGTTCAATCCTTGTCCCGTTCCTATATGAAGTGAGATGAATCTTTGTAGCGAGTTTTTATGGCCGGATGCCTTTGCTAGCGTCAAACCTCATCGGAGGAAACCCGGTGCCGGTACATAGCCTCAAGGGATATGTTCAAGGCTTACCGTCGCCAGCCGACGGACGAATCACCATCAACAGCATAATATGCCGTCACTCCACATGAATTCCGGCTCATTGGCTGAATGACCAGCATAGTGTTCTTCAGTTCAGAGGGCCCCGGGTTCGATTCCCGGCTATTTAATGGCTCATGGTTAATGGTTAACTCCCTGCGCTCTGGGACTGCCTTCTTGTACTGTCGCCAGCATTCCTGCAACTTACACACCAGACACAACACTATCCTCCACAATAATAACACGCAGTTTCCTGTACACATCACATGCCGCCCACGCTCATCGGAGGGTCTGCTTTACAAGGGCTGCACCAGGCTAGCAACAGCCACACGAAATTATCACTCCGCATAAAACATTGCGGAGAGGTTTGTAATTTACTCCAGGCTTTTGGCACGCAATCTAGTGATTAAAAATTGTACACCACCACCTCTCCTATCCTGCCGGCCAACAATCGGATGGTGAAAATGTTTTTGACCAACGGGACTCGAACCGGCTAACCACGATGTGAGGCCATATAGACTGGACGCCTTAAAGATCATGGCGACGAGGCGGGCCTTATGTGAAATATAGATGATGATGATGATAATAATAATAATAATAATAATAATAATAATAATAATAATAATAATAATAATGAACTGACTAATGAAATGAGAAAGAGACGACTGAAGTTTGCTGGACACATTCTTCGGATGAGTAACGACAGATTGGCTAAGAGAATATGGGAGTACACCATGAAATGTAAGAGCACCACCACCTGGACGAAGTTATCAAAGATCTAACTGAATTATGTCTAAACACCGAAAGCATGTTGGATAGATACTAATTCCGGAAAATAGTTGACAGACACAGGGAATTTCAGAAACCAGGGAGGCGACAACGAACTTTGACAGACCGACAGAGGGAGCTGGAAGTCAAAGTATGAAGAATTTATGGGAGCAGAAAAGAGAGGAAGCCGAGAAACTGAAGCAAACGCTAAGCGTGGTTCAGAGAAGGCCAAAACGAATGTAAAAAGTAATATTTTTCATCGTATGGCTTTTAGTGCCGGGAGTGTCCGAGGACATGTTCGACTCACCTAGTGAATGTCTTCCTATTTGACTCCCATGGGCGACTTGCGCGTCGAAATGTGGGATGGTGATGACAATGAGGTAGCGAGAGGTTGAAACCCGGTGTCGGCGCGTAGCCTACTCCAGTCGAATAACAACAAGGGGTCTGTTCAAAGCTTTTCGTCCGCATCCGACGGACGAATCGCCATCAACAGCGTTATATGCCCTCACGCTATCTGGTGATTAAACATTGCACACCCCTACCTCTCGTACCCCACCAGCCAACATTCTGATGGTGAATTTTTCTTCGATTCGAACCGGCTAACCACGGTGTCGGACTTCACGCCTTAAGGATCATGGCCACCTGGCGGGCTCTAATAATAATAATAATAATAATAATAATAAGTAACTTAATATTCTCATCCCGAGGTGGTGCAGCTCTTGTCACGCACACTCTGAATGGAGGTGACCTGCGTGTACGTTTTAACCGCTTGCCAGCACTTCTGCCATTCTTAAATCTCCACTAGTCCCGGGAATCGTACCCGGGCCCCCTACGACAGCAGCTAATAGTAGTAACCGTTTCGCTACGGAGAATAAGAAGAATAAGAAGAAGGAGAAGACGAAGAATCATATGGCCTCAGCTGTCGAGTTGCAGATTTTCTGAAGTGGTGTCATCCAGGCTGCCTGGCTATATTCCGATTGTGCTGCTGTCTAGCAACGAAAGGGGAATTCTATTGGACGTCTCCTACGGCCGGGTTAATTTAATTTTGTCGGGTTACACTCAGTGCGCCACCAGGGGTTTTTAACATGAAAAAACCGACATATATGGCTACGATTTTCAACGACCTTTAAAATATTTTTATTAGGTAATGCCATTCCCATCATCACCGTTACTGTTTCTGTCACTCACTTCGGGCTCCATGATCCATCCCAGGCTCTACAAGGATCATAATCCTAGTTCTTAGAGTTGGAGCAGAGTTAACTCTGCATTCTGAAGAAAATACTCTTAACATGAGAGGTATAGACATCGGTCACTAAAACCTAGAAATGATATTGAATTCTTGCTATGCTGACCATATTGCACTTATCTGCTGACTAACAGTCGTCGAGGTAGGTTAAACCCCTCGCATAGGCATATTTACTTTTTGTGTGTTATTTGCTTTACGTCGCACCGACACAGATATGTCTTATGGCGACGATGGAACAGGAAAGGCCCAGGAATTGAAAGGAAGCGGCCGTGGCCTTAATTAAGGTAAAGCCCCAACATTTGCCTGGTGTGAAAATGGGAAACCACGGAAAACCATCTTCAGGGCTGCCGACAGTGGGGCTCGAACCCACTATCTCCCGATTACTGGATACTGGCCACACTTAAGCGACTACAGCTATCGAGCTCGGTTATTTATTTTTCAAACACGCGGAATACTTACATGACGTTTTCTCGGAGGTGGTCGAGAGATGTCCAGATTGTCTAATGTTATTGCTTTTACATCTCTCTGACTATTTTATGGTTTTCAGAGACGCCAGGGACTGGAAATTTTGTCCCACGGGAGTTCCTTTACTTGCTGCTAAATCTACCGACACAAATCTGACCTTTCCATGCACCTTTATATAGCACCAAAATCAGTAAACACTTGAATTACATTTAATTTCCTGCAGTTTGGTAACTTTTTAAACTTACTGCGAATTACTGATATCGATTCGTAAACTTTGTACATCTTTTCTAACTGCGAAATTACTAATCCAGTGCCATAGGTTAAACAATACTTTGTCAAATTACTGCAGCGTAAACGTACGAAGTCCTCTGAGTTCCATCCCTTGAGCAATAAAATTGACAATGAGAAGCAAGGAATTTCCAAACAAACCCCTGGTACTTTTAGCGATTTTTCTTGAGACTTGCTAAACAGTCATCGCGAAAGATTCATTACTCTGATGTAGTACAATCTCATAAACAAGCAACAGTTTCTACCACTAAGCATGTAGTTATGATTTCCCTTAATGATGAAGTTGAGGTGAAATATTCAGAACAGACTTTCCAATTGCTGCAGTCTATGACTAAAACGAAGTCCCTACAGGATGGAATAAACGTAGTCAAGAAAATACGTAATAAAGACATCGTTTTAGAATATTAAGAAACGAGGAGGAATGGAAAACTATGGTACATATAACTGAAGCAATTAATTCGCGCCTGAATGCATTCATTCCATAATCATTAATGGAATTCAGGTTCATTTTCCAGAGAATGAATTGCTGGACTGTATCATAAAGCAAAATCCAGGAGTAAAGTAAACTATCACAGCAGGGTTCTTTTATTATGTGGAGAGACAAGGGGCTGTTAGGCTGAGGTGGGAAAGGCGTGCTCGGTTCATTCGGAAGGACGTTTGAATCGCCGCCAGGAAATCGAAAAAATAAGAAACGAGATTTCCACTTCCAGAGGTGCGTATGGCCCTGAGGTTCACTCAACTTAGACCAAAAATGTGTACCACATTAATTCCTGCGGGTAAAGGTGGCCTGACATAGAGCTAACCTCTCTACCCCACCAAGTGCCGAGGTTACGAATAGCGGAAGCCCCTCCAAGAGCTCTTACAGAGTCAGAGGGAAAGTTACATAGGACAACTTGAGCTGGTATAACCATTGTTACGGCTGGTCATTCCTTCATCAGTTTCTAAGAGCGAGGAGTTGTTGACATAAATACTGTATGTCTTATAGCTCAGGGTCATCTGAAATAATTGGTGATACAAATGTGCAAAGCGGTGTTGCCTAACAACCATGCATACTGTCTCCTATGGCTGAGGGTCATGCGAAATAATTGGTGATACAAATGTGCAAAGCGGTGTTTCCTAACAACCATGATACTGTCTCCTATGGCTGAGGGTCATGTGAAATAATTGGTGATACAAATGTGCAAAGCGGTGTTGCCTAACAACCATGATACTGTCTCCTATGGCTGAGGGTCATGTGAAATAATTGGTGATACAAATGTGCAAAGCGGTGTTGCCTAGCAACCATGCATACTGTCTCCTATGGCTGAGGGCCATGCGAAATTGCGAAAAAGAAAAAAAAAATCGTGTGACGCTATATTATCTAGCAACTATTGATGGACGGCAATGCCTGAGAGATATAGAACTTATTTTATGATCATTTTATTTTCCCAAACAGAAATTTGGCGCCATTCTTTCTTTCTTTCTTATTTGAAATGTATTGAAAACGGTTGATTTTAGGGTTTATGGCTGAGGGTCATGTGAAATAATTGGTGATACAAATGTGCAAAGCGGTGTTACCTAACAACCATGATACTGTCTCCTATAGCTGAGGGTCATGTGAAATAATTGGTGATACAAATGTGCAAAGCGGTGTTACCTAACAACCATGATACTGTCTCCTATAACTGAGGGTTATGTGAAATAATTGGTGATACAAATGTGCAAAGCGGTGTTACCTAACAACCATGATACTGTCTCCTATAGCTGAGTGTCATGTGAAATAATTGGTGATACAAATGTCTCTCCGGGATTAACAGTGTGTTGCTTCCGCAGTGAGGGGCATAAATTCAGCTGCGTCTGGTCCTTCTACGACAACTTGGATATTTTGACTTTTTTATAGATTTTTGTTTTGTACCCCTAACAACATGTAGTTAAAATTTGAATTTGACAATATAACTACCTCTACAACCCGTCCGAGTACCCCATGCGCCTTGGTGTAAATTTTGATACTTATCAGTGGAGGTGTGTAGATTTGTATAACGAAAAATACAAACTTACTTTTGATTTTATGCATTATTATTATTATTATTATTATTATTATTATTATTATTATTATTATTATTATTATTATTATTATTATTATTATTATTATTATTATTATTATTAACCCAACGGATTAACCCAGTGATAGGGCCACAGGCTACTAGTCCGGACTTTGGAGATATCGTGGGTTCGATTCCCTCCGTCGGAAGTTCGTGAAATAGTTTTCTGTGGTTTTCCATTTGATTTCTGGCAAATGTCGGAACGGTACATTTTTAACAGGCCACAGCTGCCTCCTTCCCGAATTCCTACTCGAAAATTCTTTCTTGAAATAGACCTATGTTAGTGATCGCATCATGAATTGGAGGAATGGGAGGCCGCATCGGAGGCTGAACATTTAGCGTGATCGCCTTCAGACACAAGGGTCCCGCTTTGGATTCTCGGCTGGGTCAAGGAATTTTTACCTCGAATGGTAGTTTCCCTTCGCATGGGAACTGGGTGCTGTGTGGATTTTAGGGGGCAGAAAAGTCATCCGGCTGTAAAATATGTGCCAAATCCAGAATTCACCTCACGAAGAGGTGACCAGAGCCGTACCGCATCATGAGGAACTGAAGGAAAGGCTGGATCTTACTACCAGCGTGACGTCATCCGCACGAATGGGACGGGTTGAGGTGTGTTCTTTTTAAAGTCTGCCCAGGGCATCATAAACCTTAAACGCGACCCTGGAGTGGTGATGATTAGGTGTAGATGACATGTGTGTCTTTCATTAATTCATTTATGAAGCTACATACCTTTTTCGTGAATATGGAAAGTCAAAGAATGGTCATGCCTTCCGGAAACGATAAAACGTACTTTTCACGTTTTATTGTGTCACCTTATAAAGGGGAGATATTCCGAGTATTACTGTAGTCCTACATGTTTCAGTTCAAACATTTTCTTTAAAAGAGAGAACGCTATATTACTCGCGTGTGTACAGTGAACAGTACAATGGCCCATGCCCCGTCGTACTCTTGCTTTGCGTGGGTGGGTGAAGGAAGCGAGAATACGAGCTATGCAAAGATACGCTTGCATTATACAACGCTTGGTTGGTTGATTTCCTGGCAACAGTTACATTCACAAGCCCACATCCACAGCCTTGTATTTGCTATAAATATCACTGCAGTGCTACATGCATTACTGGGAAGGGAGAACGTGCATGTTACAGTACATATCTTGAACCCTACTGTCAGAGAATACTTAGGCATGTTTTTTTATTCATTCAGAAATTCATTTTTATTTGCTTTACGTCGCACCAATAAAAATAGGTCTCATAACGATGAAGGGATACGAAAAAGCTAGAAGTGGGAGGGAAGGGATCGTAGCCTGGTGTGAAAATGGGAAACCACAGAAAACCAACTTCAGGGGTGCTGATAATGGGGTTGGAACCCACTATCTCCTGATCAACTGATTAACAGTTTGGTGGTAGTGGTGGTGGTTAATGTTGTAAGAAGTGCAACTGGGCAACCATTCTCTGTTACCACTAATCAGAGGGGAAACGAAGAGGTCTGATATTTCGAAAAATAAGGTTATCCGCAAAAGAAGGGGAAGAACCAGGAAGGGCTAGGAAAAGAAAGGCTCCCCAGGCTTCGCAAAACTAATATCCTAGGGGTTGGAAGAGAACAAGAATTGACTATGGAAGGTCAGATTGAAGAGATGAATGCAAGAAGGCTGGCACTAGTAAGTTGAAGCAATTCCAGCCCCTGCTAGTGTCTGTGTGGTTGCCAACCCATGATCCCAAGATGAAAGCTCGTGGGATCCTCTTAGTCACCTTTTACCACAGGTTGGTGATACCACCCCCACCCACAGGAGGACGATTCATTGAGTATGGATTATTTTCGGAAAATTCTCGTTGTTACCGACTGACACAATTGCAGCAAACGGCTATATTTTGTAAGTAGGAGGCCAACAAGTTAAAATATAAATACGGGTGGGAAATGGTGAGGGAATGTCCGACGCAAGTCTGATTTGGGTGAAATGAAAGACACGTTAGATATAAAATTCAGTGGAATTTTATTTACTAATGGTTGATGATAACTACAGTGAAAGACGAATTGCATCGTAGGGGGAAATTGTCCTGTCAAAACATAACAGGTGCATACATCTTCATTGAGTTTGTTCGACTCGTTGGCTTAATGGTCAGCGTACTGTTCTTCGGTTCAGAGGGTCCGGGGTTCGATTCTCGGCCGGGTCGGAGATTTTAATCGCTTCTGATTAATTCTTCTGGCTCGGGAACTGAGTGTTTGTGTCCGTCCCAACACTATCATCTTCATATTCACACAACGCACTACACTAACATCCACTACAGAAACACGCAATACAGGGTTGCCATCAGGAAGGGCATCTGGCCGCAAAACAGGGCCAAATTCTCATGTGCGAGGCAGCTCGTACCCGCGACCCCACAGGTGTGGGAAAAGCTGTAGGCAAAGAAGAAGAAGAAGAAGAAGAAGAAGAATAAGAAGATCTTCATAAAGTTTGTTCCAACTCGATCAGAAACAGTCTGCAAACTGACTGACGCATGCGCAGTAAGGAAGGAGCGTTCTAACATACTTCAAACTCAAACTCGGACACAGAGTCGGTCGTTCCAACAGACTGTACACGGTTCATGAATCAGCTTGCTGACTGGCAAAGTAATTTAGAACTTTTAAATAAACAGCAAATATTTATATCTACCCCTTAGACCCATTTCCTGGTACGAGGCCGGGGATAAGACCAGATGAAGTTATATGGCATGATTTTTTATGGCCGAATGAGGAGCTGATGAAGATGAATGCGAAGTGAAATTAGGTAAGGAGGTGGTGGGAATTGTCTGCGGCCGATGCATAGGAACTCTCCCGGCATATGCCTGGAGGTGAAAATGGGAAAGGACAGGAATCCATCCTCAGAACAGCCGACGGTAGGGTTCGAACCCAATCGTCTTCCGAGTGCAGAGGTTGTCTCCACAGCAGTAGGGCGTTAACATGAGCGTCCACACTGCGCGGTCTAACTAAATAACAAGTAATTAATAAAAATGCTGTAACTACAAATCTTTTGATTTGGCAGCACTTGAGCAGCTTGCGCATCAATTTTGACGTTTTCACCAAAAATATGCGCTATGTCAGTTAAATACAGTCAAAACTGTATGCACGAATACATTCTCAAATAGACACCAAGTGAGATCAGCATGATTCTGTTACATATCAGCATAAACGGCATGGATTTTCACTTTCTTAAAAAATCTTGATTATAAACAACTTACACACTAACCACAACAACCATGTACTATCGAACTTAACGGCAATGAGGTATTGTGATAATGGATGGTAAGTGTTGTCTCTAAACGTCAACGAGAAAGTATTACAGGTGGATTTCAGGCCACATTGGACTATTACTTTCAGCAATCGCTACCTGTCAGATTGTGAGATTTGAAACTACCATAAGAATACGAGTCCATCAATTTTAAACAATTAAATCGCCCTTTCACTTAATCCTAAAACTGGATTTTACATCAGAAATATTTACGTATTTGTGTATTCAACCTGAAATCTGGTTTCATCCTCAATAGATCCGCCATCAGTTGTCATAGATGGCTTATGCGCCACAGAATGTATACTAGGCAAATGAGACGTGCGGTAGTTCCCCGCAGATTTTCTCACCGAGCCAGAAATTGCTATTAAATCTCAGTATGCCAGGCCCACTAGAATGCACGCACCAACCGACCCTATGACCGATAATCATACCGCTCGTAACAGAGATTGGCTGCATAAAAATTGACATTACTTGCCTTTCTCTTACCCCAATCTTTCATATTGTCAAAGCCAAAAATGAGACTGAGATGGTAGGTCAATGAAAGTAACAAATTTGTTCTAGCCCATACCACAAAACATTGTGCACTGTAAACACTAGGTCTCACCAGTAAAGGTAGCATCCACAAGTGAAAACACCAAATGTTTCTCTGCTGTGATGTTAGCAAGCTTGTAGTTTCACATGATTGTTAATATCGTAATCATAGGCACGGGATCTCCTGTTTTACGCGGAATTCCAACTCAAGGACAGGACTTCTCATTTCAGAAATCCCACATGTATTCGCCTGGAATCGATACGTGTCACCTGGATGAGAAGCCAGTAACGATACCACACGTATATCGCGCCCCATCTTTCTGCTGCAAGTGGATGCGTATGTTATCTTTGGACAGTATTTAAGAAAATCGCCAGCCGGCGTAGTTTTGATGACAAGACGTTGGTCTTTTAATAATTCCTCTTGTATGTCCTCCTTCTGTTGGTTTGAGCGCAGCCTCAGTCATGGATGTAGGCTTTGTCAGTGATATTGTGTAACAAATTGTTACGCTATAGATAAGAAAGTAGTACTCTTGCATATATTCTGGTATATATATATATATCCCCAGCATTTGCCTGATGTGAAAATGGGAAACTATGGATAATGATATTCAGGGCTGCCGACAGTGGGGTTCGAACCCACTATCTCCCGGATGCAAACTTACATCTTCGCTCCTCTAAGTGCACGGACAACTCGTCCAGTCTCGAATATACTACCGTACTGTAGTGTTATTTAAATAGAGGTATGACTTTTAGTCTAAATAAGTAACCGAATGAGCGGACCGACTGCCAATTTGGAAAAGCAATAATATGTTATAATCGATAGTTTTAAGGGCATATAATCTAGCTTCCTAGATGAATGGTCAGCGTAATAGTCTTCAGTTGAGAGGACTGAATTTTCAGTTCATACATTTGCGTTCTTTTATTGGTTTTGACAGTATAATGCGAGTATATTTTTTGACGACCCATCCGCCGCTAAACTTTCGGAGCGTCGGGAGGGCCAGGTGGTCACTAGTGGGATGGTTAGTATGCAGATTAATTGATGTGTAGTGTGATAGAGAAAGGTGATATGGATTGGTGAACTGAATTAGACTAGTCGTGGTAGTGAGGATATCAAAAAAGGAAAAAGAAAAATACTGTACCAAGGATTACCACTGTATCATTACAATTCTAATCTGGACGTTCTATCAAGACTATCAATCACTACTGATCTGCATTTAGGGCAGTCGCCCAGGTGGCAGATTCCCTATCTGTTGTTTTCCTAGCCTTTTCTTAAATGATCGCAAAGAAATAGGAAAATTATTGAATATTTCCCTTGGTAAGTTATTCCAATCCTATAAACGAATATTTGCCACAATTTGTCCTCTTGAATAACAAACTTATCTTCACATTGCGATCTTTCCCACTTTTAAAGACACCACTCAAACTTATTCGTCTACTGATATCCTCCCACGCCATCTCTCCATTAACAGCTTGGAACATACCACTTAATTGAGCAGATCGTCTCCTTTCTCCCAAGTCTTCCCAGCCCAAACTTTGCAACATTTTTGTAACGCTACTCTTTTGTCGGAAATCACCCAGAACAAATCGAGCTGCTTTTCTTTGGATTTTTTCCAGTTCTTGAATCAAGTAATTCTGGTGAGGGTCCCATACACTGGAACTATACTGTAGTTGGGGTCTTACCAGAGACTTATATGCCCTCTCCTTTTCATCCTTACTACAACCCCTAAATACCCTCATAACCATGTGCAGAGATCTGTGCCCTTTATTGATAATCATATTTATGTGATTACTCCAATGAAGGTCTTTTCTTATATTAACACCTAGGTACTTACAATGATCCCCAAAAGGAACTTTCACCCTATCAACACAGCAATTAAAACTGAGAGGACTTTTCCTATTTGTGAAACTCACAACGTGACTTTTAACCCCGTTTATTATCATACCATTGCCCACCGTCCATATCACAACACTCATCTGCAAACAGCCTTATCTCTGATTCCACTTCGTTACACATATCATTGATATATATAAGAAAACATAAAGGTCCAATAATACTGCCTTGAGGAATTCCCCTGTTAGTTATTACAGAGTCAGATAAAGCTTCGCCTACTCTAAGTGGAATTTCACTTCACAACCCTCACCGTCTACGCTATGCCACTGGGAGCCAATGTGTAACATTATTATGATTTCATCGGTATATATTTGATACAATCCAATGGCGGATTTAACGGTTCACTTATTTGATTTGTAAAATCATTCATAGTGGAATATACAATAATCTACGAGCCGAGTGGAGAGGTTCCCTTATTAATCATTTTAGGAATACAGAACAAATATTAGCCGATTTTTAAAACATGCGTACTCGATGAAACATAATAGCGTTGCTCACGCCGTGGTTATTCGGCAAATGTTGGGATTAGCAGAGGACATTAAAATAAATCATTCTATTAGCGACCATAAAATTATATGCATAACACCAATGTTTTCCTATACTGTTGTGAAATATTGAATGTTTGTTTTGGAAACGTTAATTTGTATGCCAACACAAACAGAGGAGAAAATATTTCTTTACAGAAAAAAATCATACTAATATATCACACGCTCAGTGTGATGAGTTCTGTTTAACACTAATGGAGAAAACGATCATGTAAATTGGAGTACTCTTTTGAAAATTATAATGAATGCACAAATTGACTAAAAAGATAGAAGGATGATAATATACAAATATAATAAACAGAGCCCACAGCTTACTTCATTGGAGCAAAGTAGAAGCTTGCTACGGAAAGGGGTACAGTAAATTTGCAATCTCTCGCCATTCAATGTGTACATTGAGGACCCTATGAGTGAATGTTATAGTAGAAGTATAAAATACGTAATTACTTTAGATAAAGAAGGCATAAGTAATTGTATGTGATCGCTAACTAATGGTCGTTAATATAAAAATTAAGGGCAATCCACGAAGTGCAACTGATATAAAAAGCAGATTAATCAAGCACAGGGGATAGTCAATACCAAAAAGATCATTCGAACCACTAAACATCTATCCAAAAAAAGTGAAAATTGTAAAAAATGTTGTGTTGATCTTTATGGTTTGGAAACAAGGACCTTTGGCAAGAAAGAAAAGAGAAGATGAGATGCATTCGAGCTGTGCTCTTGGAAACGAATGGAAATAACACCCTGTATGAAAAAATGATTGATACAACACATACACCCAGCCCCATGGCCATTGTAATTAACCAATTAAGGTTAAGATCCCCGACCCGGCCGGGAATCGAACCCGGGACCCTCTGAACCGAAGGCCAGTACGCTGACCGTTCAGCCAACGAGTCGGACGATGGGCAGGTGCTTACTATAGTTGGAGAAAAGAAAATCCTGTTGCAGAAACTGAAACGAAGATATCGATTAATCGAATATACACTGACTGACAGAGCAAATGCAACACCAGGAAGGAGTGGTTCGAAAGGGATGAAAGTTGGGGAAAAAACAGAGACGGCACGGACGAATAATTGATGTTTATTTCAAACCGATATGCAGGTTACACAATGCGCACGGCATCGACTCAGTAGGATGTAGGACCACCGCGAGCGGCGATGCACGCAGAAACACGTCGAGGTACAGAGTCAATAAGAGTGCGGATGGTGTCCTGAGGGATGGTTCTCCATTCTCTGTCAACCATTTGCCACAGTTGGTCGTCCGTACGAGGCTGGGGCAGAGTTTGCAAACGACGTCCAATGAGATTCCACACGTGTTCGATTGGTGAGAGATCCGGAGAGTACGCTGGCCACGGAAGCATCTGTACACCTCGTAGAGCCTGTTGGGAGATGCGAACAGTGTGTGGGCGGGCATTATCCTGCTGAAACAGAGCATTGGGCAGCCCCTGAAGGCACGGGAGTGCCACCGGCCGCAGCACATGCTGCACGTAGCGGTGGGCATTTAACGTGCCTTGAATACGCACTAGAGGTGACGTGGAATCATACGCAGTAGCGCCCCAAACCATGATGCCGCGTTGTCTAGCGGTAGGGCGCTCCACAGTTACTGCCGGATTTGACCTTTCTCCACGCCGACGCCACACTCGTCTGCGGTGACTATCACTGACAGAACAGAAGCGTGACTCATCGGAGAACACGACGTTCCGCCATTCCCTCATCCAAGTCGCTCTAGCCCGGCACCATGCCAGGCGTGCATGTCTATGCTGTGGAGTCAATGGTAGTCTTCTGAGCGGACGCCGGGAGTGCAGGCCTCCTTCAACCAATCGACGGGAAATTGTTCTCGTCGATATTGGAACAACCAGGGTGTCATGCACATGCTGAAGAATGGCGGTTGACGTGGCGTGCGGGGCTGCCACCGCTTGGCGGCGGATGCGCCGATCCTCGCGTGCTGACGTCACTCGGGCTGCGCCTGGACCCCTCGCACGTGCCACATGTCCCTGCGCCAACCATCTTCGCCACCGTGGACACATCCCTATGGGTATCGGCTGCGATTTGACGAAGCGACCAACCTGCCCTTCTCAGCCCGATCACCATACCCCTCGTAAAGTCGTCTGTCTGCTGGAAATGCCTCCGTTGACGGCGGCCTGGCATTCATAGCTATACACGTGTCCTGTGGCACACGACAACACGTTCTACAATGACTGTCGGCTGAGAAATCACGGTACGAAGTGGGCCATTCGCCAACGCCGTGTCCCATTTATCGTTCGCTACGTGCGCAGCACAGCGGCGCATTTCACATCATGAGCATACCTCAGTGACGTCAGTCTACCCTGCAATTGGCATAAAGTTCTGACCACTCCTTCTTGGTGTTGCATTTGCTCTGTCAGTCAGTGTATATGCAGAATTTGAAGGGGGAAGTGGAGAAGTAGAAAAAGGCAGGCCAGGATTGCACTTCATTAACCAAATAATTGATGATTTTGATGCTACTATGTTGGAGTGAAACGACTAACAGCAGTAAGGAAGGAGTGGAGAGCCTCCCTCAAATCTCCGGATTGAGGATCCAAGAAGAAGAAGAAGAAGGAAAGGAAGAAGAAGAGAAAAAAGAAGTAATGGTTCAACTTATTTAATCTGATCGCAAGACAGTTCATTTTATCATTGCATACCATTCAGTTTCATTTCGGGGAATTTTCGCTTCAGGAAAGACATGATATATTCTTAGGGTTCACTCAGTCTACATCAGAAATTAGCAGCTGCTGAATTGCTGGAAAGAAATACAGTAAGGAACGAAGTGAAAGTCTACCTTCAACTCCTCCAGGGCCATTCATAGCCTGTGTGGACATGCCTCTTCCTCTTTTTTTTTCTTCCTGCTAGGAGTTTAACATCACCCCAACACAAATAGGATTTTGCGATGCTAGGCTGAAGAAAGAGCTCGTGCCGACAAGGTAGCGGCCGTGGCTGTAAATAAGACACTACCATTTATTCAGCTCGTATAGCAATGGAAATATATTTTAAGGCTGCCAATAGTCATGCTCTATCCACTCAATGCAAGCGGTACGACGTAGCCAACTCATTCGGTGATTCATCCACTAATATTAGTCCATTATAGGATATTTTTAAATATTCATTTCTAAACGTCTAAGTGTTCTTCTGTGATCTCTTAAATTACGGACACTCAAAGGAAAAGCGAACGCGTACTGTTCATTTTATGATTATAGAGTGCACACAATTCACCGCTCCACGGATCATAAATAGAGCAACTGGGGATAAAAGGCAGTATATGTTTGAGCACGTGCAGAAAGAAGAGGATTCGTTGAATATTCGAGCTGGTTTTTTTTCTCATACTGAATGTAGTTGTGGATTGTTCGAGAGTTTAAGTGTATGGTCGCACAAAAAGGAATGAGAGCATGGTGCTGTAGAAATTCCTCGTTGGTATACTTCTCTCAGAAATAATTGACCCTGTAAGTATAATATCTGTTATGATTGTCCACAGGATTTGTATCCACACGTAAAGTGAATTATATATTATATTTTGATAATATTCTTTTTTGCTAGTTGCTTTACGTTGCATCGACACAGATAGGTCTTATGGCGACGATGGGACAGGAAAGGCCTAGGAATGGGAAGGAAGCGGCCGTGGCCTTAATTAAGGTACAGCCCCAGCATTTGCCTGGTGTGAAAATGGGAAACCACGGAAAGCCATCTTCAGGGCTGCCGACAGTGGGGTTCGAACCTACTATCTCCCGAATACTGGATACTGCCCGGTCTGTGGCGACTGCAGCTATCGAGCTCGGTTTGATAATAATTAAAATAATAATAATTAAGCAGGAATTACACCAGCAGATATTCAGAACCGGGTAATCTTCAGATCCAAAATTCACAAATGACAAGTTGACTAAGAGGAAAGACCAAAGAAGAAGACCGGAACAAAATGGTCTGAAGACAGAAAGGAAACCCACAGTAAAATAATGAAAGAAATATGTGCACAAAGGAAGGCATACGCACGCCTCTAGGTACTCTGATTAGTCCTAATGGGATTATTAGCAAATATATATAAAATTATAATTAAAATTCTGATTAAAATGCGAGTAACATACAATACTATGCACTCATTAACTTGTTTTAAACGAATGTACAAGTCCTGATGTCAAAAGTAAAATAACAAAAAACTATTAGAAACTGTAGAAGGAAACAGAATGTTGGTGTTAGAGAAGAGTACTGAGCGACATGTTTCAAAAACTGTCCCTCCAGAATACCGGGTGAAGCCCAACTCCACCGACAATCATTAGGAGGTTGTTTAGGGATACCTTCTGAGTATGTTAATATAAAGGACCCGTAGTCTCCGGTGGTTCCAATCCCATCGCCGGCAACACTGAATATCTTTTTTCGAGGCTTCCATTTTCACACCAGGATGTATGTACCTTAATTAAGTCCACGACCGCTAGCTTCCCAATCTTAGCCTTTCCCATTTCTTGCATCGCTGGAACCCTTCGATGTGTTACTATGACGTTAAATCACCAGAATAAAAATGGAAAAGAGAAAAAAAGAAAAAGAAAATTGTAGTGTCGACCTTACATAATTGTAAAAGACGAGGACAGAAGAAGTTCCTATTTAAATCCAAACTTGAGATACATCTAATTCTGGGATCATTATAATGACAAGAATTGGTTTTAGTGTGCATAGTCGGTAATAACGGTTATTTCATTGCGAAGTACTCTACGAAATGGACACTCTTTCACAGAGAAACAGGGTTCAAGTGCAAATTCTCTGTATATATACTATCTGCGTACTTTTTAGCGATAGATTTACACCCTAGTGCTAAATCGGTCGACTTCGGTTATCTTTCGAGATTCGTATTGGCAACCTATGAAACACAAACTAAGAATCGGTTATCATCGCTGTGCGACATCTGGCGTACACTTTACGTACTCGTACTGCTGTTGTTTACACAGCAAAGTCAAACTATAGAATTCATGCTGGGAACACGTTTTGCATCGGAAAATATTATATAGTATTATATATTGTGTGTGTCTCAGAAAGAAGAGAGCCCCTGCAAGAAGCCATAAACAAATTGGAAGAGTGGTCCCAAGAAAATGACCTAGTTATAAATAGAGAAAAGACAAAAATAATGAAATTCAGAAAAGGAGGAAATTTGGCGAACACTGATAGATTCGCTTGCGGGGAAGAAGTACTAGAAATAGTCAAAAGCTACAAGTACCTAGGACTCACACTGCAAGTGACAGGATATGCCTTTTCAAAGCACATTGAAGACAGAGCTGTAAGAGCAATAAAGGAGACTTTCGAGATAAAGAAACTGAATCTACTATCCGTCACAACAGCCCTGAGACTATTCGACATAGAGATTGCTCCCATTGCCGCATACGGCATATAGCTTATATGGAACCACCTCACATACTCGAATCTGAAGCGATTAGAGGGAATTAAAACAGCCTACCTGAAAAGAATGCTCTGTGTCTCAAAATACACGCAAAACAGAATAACGTATATCCTGGCAGACACAACCTTCTTTATGAAAGACCTGATGAAAGCTCATAATCTGATATCAACACCACAAAGCACCAGATTTCTAGAAGACAGGCGACAGAAAGCGAGGGACATCAATCCCGGACTCCTCACCACCCCAGCGATGACAAGCAACGAATGGAGAAAGGCCAACTACCAACTGCGCCATTTATACACGAGAGTGGCAGCCCACGGACTACATCACTGAATATGTTCAACCAAGGGATGCCACAGCCCCACCGACAGATGTCAGTGCACCATATGTGGAGGACCATGCAACACGTATCATATCATTGAGTGCAAAGACAGGACATTGACTTTGTCACACTTAATTAATACCTTGTACACAATGTGTTTAATAAAATTTTATATATATATATATATTGTGTGTGTGACACAGTTGTTGGCGTTAAGATAATAAAGGTTTAGAAAATTCATATCGATCGATCATATTATCGATTCAATTTAGATTTCATTTCCATTCAGTTGGCAGTATTTACCGGAACCGGCAGTGCTCCATTCTTACTCCTCTCCAAGTACAAAAATCTATCACTAAAAAGTGCGCGTACAGTATGCACACTTTCGAATATGTACGTTTGAATAATATTGTTGCAGTAACATCAAAGAGTTAATATATTATCCCTCTGATCGGAATACTGTGATTCAGTAAAATTGAAATAGAAATTCCGTCACGTTTTTTGCTACGTGGATTTATGCTTAAAATCAATCGAAGTTGAGCAGCGTAGGTCTCGTAAAGAATGGAATTTCCAGTATACATTTTAGCATGCATTGGTGTTATCGCATCTACGCGACATTGCAGGTCACTGGTGAATGAAAACCGTCAGCTGAAGGATTATCAATCACGCACAAAGCTATTTATCTGGCCGGAAGAAGAGGGGGCAGATTGGCACTTGATTGTGAAGTGCGGACTGGACGGATGAGAAAACACTCTTTTCAATCGTAGCCATGTGGTGTATTGGTTGGCCTACTTCATCCCGTGTGATTCTGCGGACATAATATGTATTGTTACGAATAAAACTCTGACTGTTTGATTGCTCTAATTTATTTCAGGATGACCCATTAAATGCACACATACAGTTGTAACCAACCATGAATGGGTACACTTTGCTAATTGTTGCCTATTTAAAAGTTTCTGTTCCTTGTGGCACAGCAGGCGGTCCGGCGCATTGCTGGGGACGGCTAGTCCTTACTTTCACTTCCCCAAGTCCAGTCACCTTATACAGCAACTGTTTGTAGGCCGCTGGATTAGAACACAGGGCTACAGGCTACACAACACACGGTGACTATTACTTGGTTCGAATCCAAAGATAGTCCAGTAATTCGCACAGTCTCGTGCAGTGAACAACTCAACAGCAACAACTCAACAGTATTCAACAGCACGAGGATACTCATAACAGCGAATATTTACACAGGTGTATTTACCTTTACAATCACGATAGCGGCTTCCCTTGCTCACTGACGGCGATCCTCAGTCCACAGTCTTCCGTTTCGTACGTCGCCTGAAGCCCACTTACTCACTGAACTCTCCGACACCACAACACAGCTCCTCGTTCAGAACTCGGTGGGATACTAGGGACAACCAACACCTCTGTCACCCTCAGCCCAGCCACCGAAACCCAAAACACCGATTCTCACATTGACTCCACCACGGAGTCCAATACTGACCCACAGTCCAACACTGACCCCAAGTCCAGCAACCAACACTGACTATAGCTCCACCACGGAGCCCAACTCTGACTGACTGTCCGCGGCTAGCCTTCTTTTTTATAGCTTGTGTGATATGAGCCAGAAAATTCGCGAGGTGGCTAGAGGTGGAATATTCCCGTTAAAACTCCAAGAAACTCGCAGGTAAGCAAGCCGACGAGAACAATACACGGAAAGACCGGTCCCACCCCACAAGTCGGCTGGGAGATCCCTGGTCGTCTGAGTGGCTAGCCTCTTCCAGGAAGTACCAAAAGGGGCTACCACGGGGCTGGGACATAACAGTATCAAACACCATAATAAGATTTATTACTGCATTTTTAAATTAATATCAAGAACTCTCCCTGAAATTTAAATTACAATTATAAACGTAATGGCATAAACAAGTAAACAGAAAATTCAATATTCAAGTACTGCAGTCAGAAATGGGCCAGATATTAAAATAGCATACCCATTAACATATGTTTAGTTTCGAAACCCAGACTATAGGAATATTTAGTGGTGGCGACCAAGTGGCTGCACGGCTTGGGTCACGCAGCTATGAGCTTGTATCCAGGGGATAATGCGTTCAAACCCCACTGCCGGCAGCACTGAAGATGATTTTCCATGGTTTCCCATTTTCGCACCAAGCATATGCTGCGGCTGCACCTTAATTAAGGCTACGGTAGCTTCCTTCCGTCTCCTAGCCCTTTCCTATCCCATCGTCATAAGAACTGTCTGTATCTGCGCTACGTAAAGCAAGTTCTAGATACACGTAGTGAAAACGCGTGTTGTTGAGATTTCTAAACATAAATGAGTGACCATAAAAGTTTGCCCGTTTATGAGGTGAAAACGAGACCATCTACTCTTCCATTACGAAATCAATTCAATTACTTGTATCTTCTCTGAATTGAAGAGATATTAAAGCGAACTATTGGTTTGAATTTCTACTTTAACATTTGTTTCTTTTAATGGAAAATTTGATTGCTTGAGATATCACTAACAAATTAATGGATGGAAAATAACTTCGTATTGAGTGTTATTGATCTGGAACGGAATTCAATTTCTTTAGTAAATGCAGATAGGATCGTGGAGATTTTATCTTATTATACAAACCGCGAAATCTAGTCATGTTATTCCATTAGTTGGTAATTTAACATGACAAGAGCTTCTCTACGGATTTATTCAAATTATTACTCTGGAAAGAGATGTTCTAAAACGGATTTATTTCACTCGCACAGCGTCCCTATAAATACAATTATGCGCGAATCACATTTAAGATGAAATGCCAACAGGAGGTATAATGACCGAATAACATCGTCAATGACTTATTCCTGTGATTGTCACCATTTGAACCCCGGCCAATGGAAGTGGAACTGTTTCTGAAGGTATAAGTGCCAAACAGGAGTTTTTGTGATCGTCAGAAAACAAATAAAATAGTCTTATTTCCTATGGAAATAGTGGCTGGTTCATGCCCACCCACTCGGTGGTGAGGCCTTCAGTTCAGACGGTCTGGGGTTCGATTTCCGGTCGGATAGGGTTTATTAGCCGCGCCTGGTTAATTCCTCTGACTCGGAGACAGGGTGATTTTGTTTGTTTCAGTATATATATCTTCTTCCACTCTCAACACACCACACTATCAACAACTACGGAGTCCGGACCGGCCATAAAACTGGACTAAGCCCACATACCCTACCCAGTTCGCACACGCAACCCCACTAGCGTGTGGGAAATGTGGTAAAAGTAGAAAGAAATTCTATTTCACTTACGGGCGCATAGATGTGAGTTTTCATTGAGTTCGAACCCCACTGTCGGCAGCCCTGAAGATGGTTTTACGTGCTTTACCATTTTCACACCAGGCAAATGCTGGGGCCGTACCTTAGTTAAGGCTACGGCTGCTTCCTTCCCACTCCTAGCCCTTTCCTATCCCGTCGTCGCCATAAGACCTATCTGTGTCGGTGCGACGTAAGACGATTTGTAAAATAATAAATCTAATCCACTTAGTTCTGGGTGCATCAATATTAACTTATTTTACATTCCTCCTCGGGTTTCCTTTGCCTGTTTGAAGATGGATTTATATAACCAATTTTCCAATCAATATGATGCAATGGGAGCCTCCGTGGCTCAGGCGGAAGCGCGCCGGCCTCTCACCACTGGGTTCCTTGGCTCAAATCCCGGTCACTCAATGTGAGATTTGTGCTGGACAAAGCGGAGGCGGGACAGGTTTTTCTCCGGGTATTCCGGTTTTCCCTATCATCTTTCATTCCAGCAACACTCTCCAATACAATTTCATTTAGTCATTAATCATTGCTCCAGGGGAGTGCGACAGGCTTCGGCAGCCGGCACAATTCCTATCCTCGCCGCTAGATAGGGGCTTCATTCATTCCATTCCTACCGAGCTGGATAGCTGCAGTCGCTTAAGTGCGACCAGTATCCAGCATTCGGAAGATAGTAGGTTCGAACCCCACTATCGGCAGCCCTGAAAATGGTTTTCCGTGGTTTCCCATTTTCACACCAGGAAAATGCTGGGGCTGTACCTTAATTAAGGCCACGGCCGCTTCCTTCCCACTCCTAGCCCTTCCTTGTCCCATCGTCGCCATAATACCTATCTGTGTCGGTGCGACGTAAAGCAACTAGAAAAAAAATTCATTCCATTCCTGACCCGGTCGAATGACTGGAAAAAAAAAGGCTGTGGATTTTCAATATGGTGCAATCGTAGCTTACCGTACAGTACATATTCTGTTGTTGTTGTTGTTGTTGCAATTTGCATTACGTCGCACCGACACAGATAGGTCTTATGGCGACGATGGGATAGGAAAGGGCGAGGAGTTGGAAGGGAGCGGCCATAGCCTTAATGAAAATGGGGAACCGGTACAGTATATTCCTCTTACCATCTGATAATTTCTAGGTAATATGATTTCCAACTTAAGAGACAACATGCAGCTTTGTCATCAAAAGCCGCTGAGAAACATTCACAGCTTTTTATTACAACTTGCTTTATTTCGCACCGTCACAGACAGGAGTTGGAAGGAAGCGGCCATGGCCTTAATTAAGGTAGTGTGCCTAGTGTGAAAATGGGAAACCATGGAAAACCATCTTGAGGACTGCTGAAATTGGGGTTCGAACCCACTACCTCCCGGATGCAAGCTCACAGTTGCGCACCTCTAACCGGACGGCCAACTCGCCCGGTCATTCACAGCTAAGAAGGCCGTTACATTATTTTTCTTACTTCAAGTTCCTTTAGCTGAAGTGACCATAGATTTCAGTCTAGCTATGTGCGTCACAAGGGAGTGACTGGAGCTAATGGTTTCCATTTGAAGGAATGATATTTCGACCACTAATAGAGCCTTTGAGGAACAGACATCCTCACTAACAAAGGCTCTCGGGAACATAATTAGAGCTTCTAGTCACTCCATTCACGAAGGGGAAATTGGAACACTTGGATATATGGAATCCCTGTTAAGATTAAATTATATACGCGGAATAGCAAAGCCAGACACGCGAATAATCGTAGACTATCAGTGCACAATATTGCCGGCGCATCTCCACTGTGGAACGTCGAATTACTGTTATGTGAAAAGGGCTTTATTTCATCGGAATCTTACAAACGCAGCATTGTGATATCACATTTTTTTACACCATAATGCATACCTCTGAACGAAACAGCGATGTAATTAAATCCTCTTAATATTAATCAAGCTCGACTAGGTCGTTCTCGGCTAAAGAGAGCGAAAAGATATAAATTAAAATACTGTTCTATTCCTTGTAAATAAAATTTCCATAGGATTACATTATTAGAGCAGGGCAGATTGGATAGTAAACCTGACAAGGAGGAACAATATCAAAGTAAGTAAACACAATTTCAGACTAGTTGAGGCTCCATTATTTCTAGACAAACAAGCTTGTAGGTTCACGTGTATTTTGATATCTGGATCTTATGGGTAATCCAAACCACAGAGACATGAGTTATAATTTGTAAAGTACCGCATGTATTAATCGTGATTTAAACTACGACCATTTTGGTGAGAAGCCAGTGATAATGTCACTGGGCTGACATAATCCACGGTTATCAGAAATTTATCTCTCATAAACTAGTTCTCTTGTAATAAAGATGTTCTCAAAACATTACATCGTTGCATAAAAATCACACATTGAATTTGTTAAACGTTGCTAAGTGTGTACGAGGCTATCGTGAAAAGATGGGTAATAGCAGACGAATAACTTCTAATTTTCAGTTCTTTTTCAGGTGTCAATAGGAGACTTCGTTTCAGTGATTCTATTGTAGTTATTAGCAGTGGAACAGTTATCTGGTTTTGTGTTTTCCTTCACAATCCGTTCAGGATAGTTCAACTCAGTCCATTGTTGGTGATGACGTACGGAGTTTATGATCTTGAACGCAATATCAACCATCCTTAACGAGGTACTCTGCAGTTTTTCATTCGATCTCCAGCTAACTGTACTTTTCTGGACGTTACCACAATAAACGAACTCAACCAGTATTTTGAGAAAGTTCCACCTGAATTAAAGTCAATTTTAACTCAAATATTAGAACATTAGAACATTCACTCAGCCAAGTATTGGACTGTCAATCAACGTTCTTTATTGGGCATTCACAAGGTCTATTAAAACACTCGTATTTTAATATTATATCACCTCTAAAGACATGACATTTTAACTACAAATATACGCTTTTCTCAATGTAAGTAAGCCTGTTTAAGTGTATGCTTTCTGTACGTTGGACGGAGTTATGTACAACACTAGAAATTTTGTATGTGTTATTTGTTGTAGCAGTTCTTGCCATACTTTTGTGTCCGCCTCCGTAGTGTAACGGTTAGTATTATTAGGTGCCTCCTCGGGGGCTCGGGTTCGATTCCCGGTACTGCCCGAAATTTAAGAATGGCGGGAGGGCTGATATGTGGTCGACATGGCACATGCAGCTCACCTCCATTGGGAGTGTGCCTCCTGAAAAGAGCTGCACCACTTCGGGGATGAGGACACGAGTTTACTTTACCACACTTTTGTCATAATGCTGAAGATGTCTCTCAAATACAGCCGAAACATGTTCCTTTCTTAAAAAAAGAATAAATATTTTTTTAAAAGAATTCCTTTAGTGGGGTTTACTCAGACACTCTTTAAAACTTTCTGGATGTTGGTACTATTACTCCCATAATCCTAAGCCTCCCCCCAATGACCAAAAGTAAACCATAAGGAAGCACACACAGCCCATTTATGAAGAGTATATGTTATATTGTGCACAATATCAGAATATCTAAGGGGAAAGTAAAAGAGGAATTCAGACAAAAAATAAATGTAAACTGCCTAAACAATAATGGATAGTCTATCTAGACAGAAGCAACGGGATCCAAATTACGTTCCAGGAAAGAGAGAAAAGGAGAACGAGTCAGTTTAAAAACCCAAACCCAGCAGAATAATGTACTTCTCCACCACAGTTGCAAGCCTCATTTCTTTATTTATCGATATTTTGATGGAGATAGAAGGAACCCATAACATTCCAGGATACACGTATTGTCCACACTTTGGCCAGCTATCCCCTTTTGAGTTCAAATATAAACCAGAATATTTTTGCTGAAAATTTTGTGCTCCTATCTAAGAAGTTTCCCTTGCCAGAATTATGTTACACCAATATATACAATTGGCCGGTTCCGTAGTGTAGGGGTAGCGTGCCTGCTTCTCTCCCGGAGGCCTCGGGTTCGATTCCTGGCCAGTTCAGGGATTTTTCTCTCGACCGGAGGGCTGATTCGAGGTCCACTTAGCCTACGTGATTAGAATTGAGGAGCTATCTGACGGTGAGATGGCAGCCCCGGTCTCGAAAGCCCAGAATAACGGCCGAGAGGATGCGTCGTGCTGTTCACACGACCCCTAGTAATCTGCATGCTTTAGGGCTGAGCGCTGTTGCTGGGCAGGCCAAGGCCCTTTCAGGGGCGTTAAATGCCGTGGGGTTTGGTTTGGTTTTTAGTATATACAACTGAGGACCATTAACCTTCAATATTGTTGTTCATAACGATCCAACTAAACAAGTATGTAAAAATAATAATTCCAATTGATGTATGTAAATGATAAGGACACTGAGAAGAGATAAAGTGAAAAGGATATCTATAGTCTTAAATATATCAAAATCTACACAGAATACCATAATCTCAGTCACTCTTAAAATAATTTTCCAAGCCTTGTTAGTGCCCCTTTCTAGGCCAGCGGGACACTGATGAGACGCATTCAGACGCAGTTTACATCGTGTATGGTAGCAAGTTTCTTTCTCTACTCTAACCAACAGCAGGCGGGATGCCCAGTTATGATGATGTCATGTCTAATATTAAATAGCTCCTTAGATCTCGTGGAATTCTTCACGAGAAATTATTTACGAATGTCTGCTCGTATCTGGTCCTTAACTGCAGTCGGTTCATTGAAGTCTACTCGTCGACTCTTGTGTGTTGTGCCGATTTGGTGGAGAATTATAGCAACTGCGACTTCGGAAACTACTAAGACTTGGCGACAGTTAAAGAGTTACGGTAAGTAGCTGGACTTCGAACACGGTGCACAGAACTTCATTTTCTATAACTTAAGACCGTCTTGAGCGAGGTTTATATCTCCAACACTGAAACAATTTGATGCACTTCTACACCAACTATTCCTTCACACTGAACCTCGCATTATTGATCGCTTGCTGACTTTGAACTGAAACGTTTTATCCAAAAGAATCTACAGAAAGAAGCATCCGAATTTCGACTTAGTCGTCGCATACATATTTACGATACTAATTTGAAGAATATATTCAGAAAACGTTTACAATAGCCTTAAAGTGTTCTTCAAATTAGTACCAACAATAGGAGCGTAAAGAATATTTATTGCCTAGCAACTCAGGAACAAGTGAATAGAATATTTGCAGAAATTATTCTACATTTTGTAAATTTCTTTCACATGACAGAGAAGTTTTACTTGACAAGTGTCATTTTAAATTGTACATTTAAGTGAGGTTATTGTAAGCTTGAACAATGTCCAGTGCTCCGTGGTTTTCCTGTTTATATCAGTGAAGTGAATTTTGCCTTTGGTACGTGATAGTCGAGTGGAATTGCCACGCCCTTCTTACAAGGTAACCGTGCTTCGATTTCCCAGACAATGCATGTGGGATTCTTGAAATGAAGACTCAAGTCCCTGAGTTTGGGAATCATCGTAAAACTGGAAGTTCCATATTTATGATCAGGATATTAACAGTCACGTAATATACAAGCTTGTAAGCTTCAAGTTTGCCTACTCAGGGAACAACTTTATTGTATATAAATATAAACGGCGTATGACCTCCGGAGAGGCTTGGTACAGGTCTGTCGAATTGATGGGCTTGGGCGACCTAAAATGAAATGCAATGTTGAAGACGTCACAAACACTTAGTCCTCAGAGAAAATAAAAAAAAATGTTAAAATTCCCGGCATGGCCGAGAATCGAACCCGGAATTCCTTGGACCAACGGCCAGCATGCTAAATCACTTATCTACGAAGCCAGAGAATTTCTGATAATTATCCTTCTTTCTTTCTCTCTTAATCTGTTTATCCTCCAAGGTTGTTGGTTTTCCCCTCGGACTCAGCGAGGGATTCTACCTCTACCATCTCAATGGCAGTGTCCTGGATCCTGAGACTTTGGGTCGGAGGGATACAACTGGAGAGGAGGATCAGAATGTCGCCCAGGTGGCCTCACCTGCTACGCTGAACAGTGGTCTTAAGGGGGGGGGGGCGGGGAGATTGGAAGGAATAGACTAGGAAGAGGGAAGGAAGTGACTGTGGCCGTAAGTTAGGTACCATCCCAGCATTTGCTTGGTGGACAAGTGGGGAAAACCACTTCGAAGATAGCTGAGGAGGGAATCGAACCCCCTCTACTCAGTTGACCTCCCGAGGCTTAGTGGGACCCGTTCCAACACTCGTACCACTTTTCAAATTTCGTGGAAGAGCTGGGAATCGAACCGGGCCTCCGGGGGTGGCAACTAATCACGCTAACCACTAGGCCACAGAGGTGGACTCTGATAGTTATTATCTTATAATGAATAAGAAGCCTTCCATTTCCTTGTGGGAAATGTGAACAATTCCGTTTTATAGCTAGTGCGATAATTAATTGACACAAAGTTGTGATTTTGAGTCAGTAGCATGGTAGCCATGTTCATTTCGGATGAGTAATGTGTATTTGTTTTCTAGGTCCAGGGGTACATGTCCCGTCGAGTGTGCAGGACTAATAGGATTGACCTGGAACCCTCGGCACTGTGGTAACTGGGTTACTCCGTCTAAATTGGCAGTGACAATCTCAACTTCTATAGCTCCCACCCAATTAATACGATAATTAGCTTTTAGCGCCAGACACTCGTCAATGCAATGTCATTACTCTTCCTTACTTCATCACCTCGTTATGAACTAATTAAGATAACAATAAGCTCTTGTATAGAGAGAAAATAATGAGAGACAGCTGCAGGCTAACACGATCAGATTGACTTCAGAGTAAAATGCCTAATTATAATATGATAATTAAAAATGCTAACACTTTCTTTAATAATCCAGGCTTATTGATTATGAATAACTTATTAAAATAGTAGTTACTAAATTATTAATATCAACAACAACGAAACCAAAAACTCAACATTTATAAAATAGGTGGTCAAAGTATGATATGAAGTTTGGTCCTAGGTACCAAATCCAGGGACCGGGCTATTTGGCCGTTCGGTTAGGAACGCGCAGCTGTGAGCTTGCATCCGGGAGATACTGGGCTCGAATCCCACTGTCGGCAGCCCTGAAGATGGTTTTCCGTGGGTTCCCATTTTCACACCAGGCTAATGCTGGGGCTGTAGCTTAATTAAGGCGACGGCCGCTTCCTTCCCATTCCTAGGACTTTCCTATCCCATCGTCGCCATAGGACCTATCTGTGTCGGTGCGACGCAATGCAAATAGCCAAATCCAGGAATTTGAATGCCATTTATGCCGTCTGAATTTCGACGTTCTGTTAGCCTCTACGAAATAGCAAAGAAACCGATACTCAAATAATAATAATAATAATAATAATAATAATAATAATAATAATAATAATAATAATAATAATGAAATTAAATGGCGTATGGCTTTTAGTGCCGGGAGTCTCCGAGGACAAGTTCGGCTCGCCAGATGCAGGTCTTTTTATTTGATGCCCGTAGGCGACCTACGCATCGTGATGAGGATGAAATGTTAATGAAGACGACACATACACCCAGCCCCATGCCAGCGAAATTAACGAATTATGGTTAAAATTCCCGACCCTGCCGGGAATCGAACCCGGGACCCCCTGTGGCCAAAGGCCAGCACACTAACCATTTAGCCATGGTGCCGGACATAATAATAATAATAATAATAATAATAATAATAATAATAATAATAATAATAATAATAATAATAATCTGTCGTTGTTTACACTTAGTTGTGCCAAGCTTCTCTATTTCATCTGTCCTATCTGACCTTTCTTGGTCGATTCTTGTTCTCTTCTGATCCCGGTGGTTTTAGGCTTGCGAGGCCAAGGGAGTATTTGATTTTCACGGCCTCCGTAGCCATTTCTTTTTTTTCCGATATCTTCACTCCTCTGATAAGTGTTACGATTATGGTTGCCCAGTTGTTCTTCCTCGTAACACAGTAATCACCACTTCTGCAATCCAACACCTAGAAATACTACCATTTTCTCTATTATAACATGATCCTTCAGTTCTCTGCTCCCATGGAGATTATGGTTGCCCAGTTGTAATTTAAAACAATAATCACTACCACCTCCCTTAAATACCATCGACTTTAGCCAGGATCAATCAAACCCATTATCATGGAAACGATTAACCAGTTGTGCCAACCACGTGAGCTTTCCTTAGAATTGGGTATTTAAATACTTTTCGATTGATTGATTGATTGATTGATTGATTGATTGATTGATTGATTGATTGATTGATTGATTGATTGATTGATTGATTGATTGATTGATTGATTGATTGATTGATTGATTGATTGATTGATTGATTGATTGATTGATTGATTGATTGATTGATTGATTGATTGATTGATTGATTGATTGATTGATTTATAATAATCATAATGGCGCATGACCTCCGAAGAGGCCTGGTGCAGTCATTTCGAGCTGACGCCATATAGGAGACCTGCGTGGCTGTGAGGATGGGGCACATACATACAAACCCCGAGCCATCGGAATTTACCACCGAAGGTTAAAATCTCCGACCCAGCTGAAAATCACACCTGGGACCCCCTGATGCAAATGCCAGCACGCTAACCATTTAGCCATGGAACCGGACATTAGATGTATTACTAGTAATGCTCTGTCGTACTGTACCGATTCTCCTGCTGGAGGCAAAGTTTTTAGATATTCTAGTGGTAAACAAATACAGTATATTTACAATGAGTGAACGTTGATTGGTTTTTCACAGCGTCAAAGCGTACCAATTATTTTATCAACTTAATTTAGCTAAGTGGTGAATCTAGGGCACGGAACAGTTTGGTTTCTGCTGTTTTGAACGGATTCTATTCTCTACCTGTCGCAAGCAGAGAATGTTCACATGTTTGACGTTATAAGTGATAATACAGTGATCAGACTCAGCTAACGAAGCCACCATTTCTTTAAGGAGAAGGTGCTAGTTGGAATGAATGAAAATCAACATATTTTTCTGCTACATTAAGTTTTACGGAAGATCTCCCTTTGCCTATACCGTTTCACCTAGTGGCTTTTAGTGTACAGATCACTTGTCAAGGAACTTCTTGCCATGGCTTTCTAGCCTAATAATATTCACGCCTGTGTACATTTCGCCTAGAGATCACTTGCCAATTAGCTAACAGTCTATTGCGATTAAGTGCATACCGTTCTTCCCTTCTTATTAGTAATTATTTCAATGGCTATACTGAGCCACCGAATATTCAGATAATTTATGGAGCTGCTGAAAATTCCAAGTAGATGCTATATGTGGTGAAAATGGTGGAAAACCATTTCCATAATTTAAGCCACAGAATATTCAAGTGTTGGACTTCGCTGCTTAAAAAAAATGATTTTAATACATAATATGCTGATATTAGTAAGTTTAGTCCTGGGAAAAGTCATTTCCACAGTTACACTGAACCAGCCGCTAAAATTTAGGTACGCACATACTATGTTGACGCTCCTTAGTTTCATCTTTTTGGAAACAATTTCCAAGGTAACACATTCCACCTTCTTTTTCTTCTTTTCCTCATCCTTCTTTGCCTTCTTATCGGTCTTTTTCCCACTTTAGTGGAGTCTGCACTTGATATGAATTTGGCCCAGTTTCATGGCCAAATGTCCTTCCTGATGCTAACCCTATGTAGAGAGATGTATACATTACTGCATGTTTTATTTGGTGGTTGTGTAATTTAAGGGAAGTATATTGAGACGAACACAAATACTCGATCTTCAAGCCAGAGAAATTAACCATATGCAGTTAAATCCCCTGTCGGGAATCGAACACGGAGCCCTCTGAACCGAAGGCCCGTACGCTACCCATTCAGACTTGATTGATCTTATAAACACTCCTATTTTTTACATAATATAGTTAGGTTTGTTGAGTTCCTTGCGTTGGAAACGAATGTTGGAGCTCAAATCTTACACATACAATTTCTTTGGAGTCTACTGGCACAGAATGACAATGCTGTTATTGTCAGCGCAAAAAGTGGACTAAGCCACAAAAGTCTAAATTCATGAATTACAGTATGTTATCATAATCGGTAAGACAAAACTATGTAAGGCATAAAAATTCATGAATTACAGTATGTTATCATAATCGGTAAGACAAAACTATGTAAGGCATAAATGATCGGAAATTGTATTCTCCAATAGTTTTCTTACGCACTATTTATAATTAGGGCCACTAACAACAGATATTTGAAAATTAAATTTTAGGCCTTACCCTAAACTACCATTTCACCAAACGTGAATAAAATTATTTATAGCCTGGACTGTAGTACCTTATTCTCCGACTTTACTCGCCGATTTTCTTGATTTCTGTTATCCATTCTCTATTGGCTCGGCGCTGATATGGACTAAGCATGAAAAATCTAAATTCATGAATATCTCTATTATACTGTAATAGCCCGTAAGCTCGTTGGCTGAATGGTCAGAGGGTCCCGGGTTCGATTAATCGCTTCTGATTAATTCTTCTGGCTCGGGGACTGGGTGTATGTGTCCGTCCCAACACTCTCTTCATCATATTTATACAACATACCACACTGTCCACCACCGCATAAACACAAAATAGTGATTACTTACATCAATATAGGGTTGGCGTCGGGAAGGGCATCCGGCCGTAAAACACGTCCAAATCCACATGTGCGACACAGTTCGCACCCGCGACCCCACAGGTGTGGGGAAAAGCGGTAGGAAAATAATAATAAGAAGACTATAATAGCCCGTACGGTAAAACTGTATAAGACATATATAATCGGAAATTGCATTCTCAATAACTTTTATTATGTAGTAGGCCTATTTATCGATAGGATTACTACTAAGTTTTTGAGAATTCAATTTTAGGCCTTCCCCCAAACTACCACTTCGCTCAGCGTGAATAAGTGATTTATAACCTAATGTGTAGCACCTTATTGCCTGACGTTATATACCCATTGTAATTAAATTCTGTTCAACCATTTTCTCGTGATGTGTGTGCAGACAGACAGACAGACAGACAGACAGACAGACAGACAGACAGACAGACAGACAGACAGACAGACAGACAGACAGACAGACAGACAGACAGACAGACAGACAGACAGACAGAAAATGAATATTGCATTTCCTCCTTACTAAGGACACAACCGACACAAAAATACGATTCTTTCTAATTCTGAGCAATGTACAGACAAAACTCTTATGTTATATATATTGCTGATCTTTTGGTACTCGAATAAGTTAGCTATTTCTGTAATGTATTCACATCTTCTCACTCTGTGACAAGAATCTCCATTTGATGGTAGAATTACTCAACTAGCGGCTCTCCAATTCACCCACATCTCTCAATATGACAATAACCTGGTATAAAGTTAGCGAGCAACAGCTTGTTCAATCACAGCTGAGGTCAACAAGGACATTGTCCGATAATTAAACATGATCATCAACAAAGTTGTCGTCTCTATTCATCGCAAAGTTGAACGAACTAATCTATGTTCTGTTTGTACCAGATAACTTTGCTACTAACTTGCAAGTAACATGGCGTTGATCAGCCTTCTGTGAGTGATGGTGCCTCGCGGCTTTGACCACGTTCTCTGGGTTTCTGACCCCCTCAAGCGACGGCCAGGCTCAGCTGTGACACAAAGACGGTGATTAATGAGCTACTAACAATATGCTTGAGGCTGTGTCATTCACACAGTCTTGTATCAAGCTAGTGACAAATGAAGGAGGGAATAATGCTATCAGAGTGTGAGGATCCTCACTGTTCTTGTGTTCTAGCAACTTGGAGTAAAGTCCATCTCCTCGGATACAAATTCTTGAAGTAAGTTACAAGGAGTTTTCCTCCTTGAGTTATTTCATTCTTTGTAAAAACTGTTGAAATACAGATCATTGACACGGTGGTACTAAATTATTTCATATTAAACTAAGCGTATGTTGTTAAGGGCCGGCCTCGAGGTGTAGGGGCAGCGTGCCTGCCTCTTGCCTGGAGGTCCCGGGTTCGTTTCCCCGTCAAGTCAGGTATTTTCACCTGGACCTGTGGAATGGTTCGAGGTCCACTCAGCCTGCGTGATTACAATTGAGGAGCTGTCTGACTGTTAGATGGCGGCCCCGGTCTAGGAAGCCAAGAATAACGGCCGAGATGACTCATCGTGTTGACCACACGTCACCTAATAATCTGCAGGCCTTTGGGCTGAGCAGCTGTCGCTTGGTAGGCCATGGCCCTTCGGGACTGTTGCGCCATGGGGTTTGGTTTGGTTTGGTATGTTCTTAACACTGTTGTATCATTCACAGCGCAGAACTTTGAATGGAAGGATGTACAGTAGTCTCATGCAATATGCATAAATGTCGAGCGACATCAGGAAGAAGATTCTTCTACCACTTTTTCCCAAATCCTGGTAGAATCCCGATATCGAACTGTGTCACTCATGTAGACTTGGCCCTGTTTTGTGTGCGGATGGTCTTCCTGATGCCAACCGTGAGAAGAGATGTAACTTATTCACAATTGTTTTTATAGTAGTCGATAGTGTGGTGCATATATGAACAGGTCAAATACCTAGTCTCCAAGTCATAGGAATTAAATAAATACCTCTCCCTGTCTGGAATCGAACTCGGGACCCTTTGATCGGGAGACCTGAAAGCTGAATATTTAGACAAGAATCGCTACAGGAAGACAATATTATATTATATATAGTTCACAAGCCGACTCGTTAGCTAAATGGTCAGCGTACTGGCCATCGGTTCAGAGGGTCCCGGGTTCGATTCCCGGCAGGGTCGGGGATTTTAATCGCTTCTGGCTCGGGGACTGGGTATATGTGTCCGTCCCAACACTCTCCTCGTCATATTCAGACAAATCACCACAGAAACACGCAATAGTGCTTACATCCCTCCATATAGGGATCGATTGTAAAATTTACACCATCGCTTTTACCACACATGTCATCTTCAGCAGAAATCCATCGGGAGAACAGTATGTCCATGAAGGCATGAGGTCTCATTTGGAGAAAGATGAATTGAGTAAAAGTAAGTCACAGGAAAGAGACAGTAATGACTCCAAATACGCAGATCTGTACGTTTAACATGAGTGATATAAGAAGATGCAGAATAATTGAGGCAGGCTAAGTTAATCATGTAGGACTAGGCAACCATGGCTCCCCATTACGCTCATTCGGCGGTATATAAGCTACTAATAATTAACAAAAAATCACCTTTCGCTAAAAACTTCGCTAGATTTATAGACATAAAAGCCTACAACTATACTTAATATGGTTTGTAAGGATATACTATAATACCTGTTCTGATTCAATTCAAATGCCGTAAAAAACATAGAAAGTGAAATTTTTTATTCATGCGATATATTAAAATTCCATTTAACATTTCCAATTTATGTAATTCTTAGATTTTAATTTCGACTGTCGAAGGCAGGTTTACGTACTAGTATCTACATAGTATAAAATAAAGTCCTCGATCGTGTCTGTCTGTCTGTCTGTCTGTCTGTCTGTCTGTCTGTCTGTCTGTCTGTCTGTCTGTCTGTCTGTCTGTCTGTCTGTCTGTCTGTCTGTCTGTCTGTCTGTCTGTCTGTCTGTCTGTCTGTCCGTCTGTCCGTCTGTCTGTCTGTGAGGGCTAATCTGGAGAACCACTGGAGAATATTGATACGGTTTTTACCATTCTATTAAGCATTTCTCGACAAAGGTAAAGGTTTATGCTGAGAAACATTCACCTATGACCAAAGGAAGCCGAACAGTAACGATTTCAGTGAAGCAAGTCAAAGAAGAAACGGCTGACCGTGCGACGTTTTGCCTCACGCTGGCTAAACCGTTAAAGATATATTTATACTATGTGGGTAAGAAATGTTCAGCATAATTTCTACCAAAAAAAAAGTCCGCGACAGCGTATATCTGTCTTTAACACACAGTCCACTATAAGCGTTTGTTATGTTACAGTTTGTAATAGATATACGTCAAATTTAAAAACAAGTCTTAAATTTAAATCCCTTATACAAATAAATAGTTCCCATAACTACTTTTATGGTTTCCAGAGACACTGAGATGACAGAAGCTATGGAGTTCCTTTAAGTGCCAGTAAATCTACCGACATGAGGTTGACGTATTTTAGCATCTTCAAATACCGACTGAGAGGGGATAGAACTCTCCAATTTGGGCTCAGAAAGTCATAATTAAAGCATATGGTATTATTCTTACACATATTTGGTATAAGTAATATTTCCTCATCTTACCAGTATAAAAAATGAAATGGCGTATGGCTCTTAGTGCCGGGAGTGTCGGAGGACAAGTTCGGCTCTCCAGATACTGGTCTTTTGATTTGACGCCCGTAGGGGAGCTGCGCGTCATGATGAGAATGAAAAGATAATGAAGACGACACATACACCCATCCCCCGTGCCAGCGAAATTAACCATTTATGGTTAAAATTCCCGACCCTGCCGGGAATTGAACATGGGGCCCCTGTGACCAAAGGCCAGAACGCTAACCATTTAGGCATGGAGCCGGACTTACCAGCATAACAAAGCAGCTTTAGACGTACGTTACAATGTCCATTCTACAACTCCTATATTCATGACTGCCTAAAGAAAGATAAATTTTGATTAATATGAATGATTAAAATACACTCACGCTCAGAAATTAAGGATAATGCTGATACATGGTGAAACAACGCTATGGTGGGCGATTTGCAGTTTTAAATCACCTCGGGGTATGACCATGTGGTGCATTTGACCTGCGGTCGTCGCACGGTGGCGCTGGCAGCAGTCCAAATACGCAGAGGTGTGTTGGTGCATGTCCGAGTTCGGTGCAGCGAGTAAGTGTGCAGATGTTTTCAGACGTGCTAATGGTGACTGTGTGGTGAAAATGGCTCAACGAACACATATTGATGACGTTATGAGGAGTAGAATAATAGGGCGACTGGAAGCTGGTCAAACACAGCAGGTCGTGGCACGTGCCCTCCGTGTTCCACAAAGTGTGATCTGAAGATTATGACAACGATTCCAGCAGACAGGAAACGTGTCCAGGTGCTACAGTACGGGACGTCCGCAGTGTACAACACCACAAAAAGACCGATAGCTCACCATCATTGCCCGCAAACGGCCACGGAGTACTGAAGGTAGCCTTGCTCGGGACCTTGCCACAGCCACTGCAACACTTGTCTCCAGACACACACTCTACAGAGGACTGTACAGACATGGTTTATTCGCCCGGAGACCTGCAAGGTGCATTCAGCTGACCCCTGTTCACAGGAGAGCCCGTAAAGCCTGGTGTCAAGAACACAATACATGGTCATTGGAACCGTGGTCCCAGGTAATGTTCACGGACAAGTCCAGGTATAGTCTGAACAGTGATTCTCGCCGGGTTCTCATCTGGCGTGAACCGGGAACCAGATACCAACCCCGTAATGTACTTGAAAGGGACCTGTATGGATGTAGTGGTTTGATGGTGTGGGGTGGGATTATGATTGGTGCACGTACACCCCTGCATGTCTTTGACAGAGGAACTGTAACAGGTCAGGTGTATCGGGACGTCATTTTGCACCAGTATGTCTGCCTTTTCAGGGGTGCAGTGGGTCCCACCTTCCTCCTGATGGATGATAACGCACCGCCCCACCGAGGTGCCATCTTGGAGGATTACCATGAAACAGAAGATATCCGGCGAATGAAGTGGCCTGCCTATTCTCCAGACCAAAACCCCATCAAGCACGTCTGGGATGCTTTCGGTCGACGTATCGCTGCACGTCTTCAAACCCCTAGGACACTTCAGGAGCTCCGACAGGCACTGGTGCAAGAATGGGAGGCTATACCCCAGCAGCTGCTCGACCACCTGATCCGGAGTATGCCAAGCTGTTGTGCGGCCTGTGTACGTGTGCATGGTGATCATACCCCATATTTATGGCGGGGTACATGCGCAGGAAACAGTGGCGTTTTGTAGCACATGTGTTTTGGGGCGGTTTTCTCAACTTATCACCAATACCGTGGACTTACAGATATGTTTCGTTTGTGTTCACGATGTGCCTATGCTATTAGCGCCAGTTTTGTGTAGTGCCACGTTGTGTGGCACCACAATATGCAATTATCCTTAATTTATGAGCATGAGTGTAGTTCAAAATATGTGACTATAATTAAAAGCTCTTACAAAAATACCCAAACCAAACCCCCTGGCACTACAGCCCTTGATGTGCTTTGGCCTACCAAGCGACCGCTGCTCAGCCCGAAGACCTGCAGGTTACGAGGTGTCGTGTGTTCAGCACAACGAATCCTCTCGGCCGTTATTCTCGGCTTTCTAGACTGGGGCCGCTATCTCACCGTCAGATAGCTCCTCACTTGTAATCACGTAGGCTGAGTCCACTTCGAAGCAGCTCTCAGGTCCAGGTAAAAATCCCTGACCTGGCCGGGAATCGAACCCGGGGCCTCCGGGTAAGAGGCAAGCACAATAACCCTACACCGCCAGGCCGGCTATTAAAAGCTCTTACCGCTCAGTTTACTATACGAATTACATTTCCACATTAGTTTGTTTTTATTATTAGTTTACGATTATCCCGTATGTTAGCTCAACCAGTCATGAACTTGAAAAAGTATAGTGCAATCTAAAGCGTGAAATCTAACGGCAATTACTACCACATTCAGCCTGAGGCTCAGTTTATTTGATTTGCACGCAATTAGAGTAATTAACGACTCAATCATGACCTCCGATCATAAATTGTTTGATCAAAATTAATAGCAAGTGTAATTACGTCTAAAGAGAAAATACACTTGCTTTCACGAAGCATGTTATCGGATATCTTACTCTCCGCTATTATTAAACAATGTTATAAACCTCCCCGCTGATGATGATAGCGGAATGATATAAATGAAAGAATAACGATATACATACATTTTCTTCTTACAGTTTGCTTTACGTCCCACTGATACAGACGACGATAGGGTAGGAAAGGCCTAGAAGTAGGAAGTAAATGGCTGCAGCTTTAATTAAAGTACAGCCCCAGCATTCGCTTGGTGTGAAAACCGGATAACGTCAGGATAGAAAAGAGAAATTGTGATAGAATTAGGAAATAAATTACCTAGTAATGAATAAACAAGGAAGGACATTCTGGATTAATGACTAAACATGTAGAATAAATCATTATGCCACAACTCGACACAAAATAATTAGCGGTCGACTATTATTGTAATGAAACGATAATATGTGAATGAGTATAAAGAGTTTAATCCGAAGCACCGTATACGTCGCTCGGAGTACCGAGCATATTTGCATTACAAAATAAGGCTGCGCAGTGCTGTGCTGCTTTTGTTCTTGTTTTCCCTTTTTTCTCTGTTTTTTGTTCGGTAAAGTAAAATAAATAGATGAGGGCAAATATGGCGAGCTCAGCACGCATTTATGAACCGAATAAAGTGTTAATTCCACCAGCAGTATTGCAGTGATTAGGATATCCGGATGTCCAGGATGAAGTAGTCTCACACCTGAACGAGGTGTCCCGCTATCAATTATATAATTCTATCAATAAAATATACATTAGTTGAAGTTCAGCAATATTCATCTCCTACAGTTCAAGTATTTACATAATAAATAGCCTGTATGAACACTAGACTCCAGTAATAACGAAGTGTGCTTTATATTTAAGTAATTCTATCCAGATACTGTTACAACAATTACCGAAAAGTAAGACATTATATAACCATATTTTCATTCCTCTTTCCTATTCGTGTCCTTGCACTATTTGCCAAATTATTCAATTCAAATCAATAATCAGCATAGTTTTTAAATAAGTTGTTACCGCTATGACTGGTGGCAGTGAATATTGCTTTAAGAAGAACCACAGATAGGCAACCATGTATTCCTTAGGAGTGCTGTTAGTGCGGGATGTTCCCCTCAATATCCCCCTAAATATAGATATTAAATATAGCTTTTTTATTATCAACTTAATATTGATTTAGAGGTATTAAATAAGATAAACGACTTGTGGACTATTTAAATCGAAATCTCCACGAAATTTGTTATTTATTTTAAAATGTTAACTTTAAACTACAGTATCCCATACCTGTCGCGAAGGCTGACTGAAAGAGAAGCTTACAACCAGGCAGCGTAGCTTGGTAACCACGGAGTATTTAGTTGAGTCGGGTATTACCTCCATTTATTTTTTACTGACTGACCGATATGTCACAATAAATACAGCCATTGTAATGGTTTTGTAGATGTACAACGCCTTTAACAATTAAAAAATGTCAGTTTGATATACCCTGCAGATCTTAGTTCATAGCGTCGTCCCCTCCTCACACAAAATACATATAAATAATGGCGCCGATGTCCTCTTTAGTCTAATCAGAAGTAAAAATCGAATATATCCGAAAGATCGATGTTATAAGCAAAGGAAAGAGTATAGGTATAAAAGACGTGAAAATGAAAGTCGAGGCCTCGCAAATCACATACCGTCGAGGTCGGAAGAGACCTATCCAATGAAGGTCGAAGAAAAATATGAAAGCAAGGATCCTGGCAAAAAATAAATGGAAGTAATACCCGACTCAACTAAATACTCCGTGGTTACCAAGCTACGCTGCCTGGTTGTGAGCTTCTCTTTCAGTCAGCCTTCGCGACAGGTATGGGATACTGTAGATATATTATACAATCCCCACGCACAGAGAGAAATCAGAAAATTAAAACATGAACATAAATATTATGTATAAATACACCGTGCGAGTTTGTTGCGCAGTACGGGTTTAACAGCTGCAAGCTTGCATTCGACAAAGGGTGGGATCAATGTGCACCGTCGACAGACTTGAACCAGTTTTCTGTAGTTTCCTATTTTCATACCACGCACATTTCGGGATTGTGCCTTGCCACGGCCTCAACTATCCAAGTTATACCACTTTCCTATTCTACTGTCGCCGAAAACCTTTAAGCCAGAATATGTTAGACATTAAAACACAAGAAAAAAGAAACAATGTTCTACGTCCGGACACATTTTTCCTTACACGGTAATAATAATAATAATAATAATAATAATAATAATAATAATAATAATAATAATAATAATAATAATAATAATAATAATAATAATATAAATTTATTATAATGACTAAGCCTTGTCGCTGCAGATATAAGAGCCAGGCCTTTGAATTCACCGTAGGTCTTGTAGTTCATCATCAGAAGCAGTAAGATACTCCGAGTCGTCTTCTTCCACTTTTCCCGGCAATACTTCCTTCATCGATGTTGCAAACGAACTTCTCGTGCTGTAAAATGAGAACAATGCTTTATTTTTATTGACTGGACCTCTCAAAGAACTTCGGTAAAGTTTTCCATTCCAGTCTACCTTACCTTCTGCATTTTCCTCCAAATCTGCATTTCAAATTCCTCTGATATTTTCTTTTCCTGTTCTCCTAATATCCAGTTTCTACAACCGTACAGAAGGGGCTGCTTGGTCGAGGCGGTAAAGGCGTGCTCGGTTCGCCCAGAAGGACGTGGGTTCGAATCCCCGTCAGGAAGTCGTAAAATTTAAGAAACGAGATTTCCACTTCCGGAGGTGCATATGGCCCTGAGGTTCATTCAGCCTACACCAACTCTAACCACTCTACCCCATCAAGTGCCGAGGTTATCAATGGTGGAAGCCTTTACCTTCCACCCCTCCAAGGGCCTTCATGGCCTGTTCGGAGGTGGCTTTGCTTTGCTTACAACCGTACAGAAGTAAGCATTATTATTATTATTATTATTATTATTATTATTATTATTATTATTATTATTATTAAAAAATGAAAATCCACAGCCTGTTTCCAGCCATTCGAATGAATGAAGCCTCATCTAGCATGGAGGATAGGAATTGTGCCGGTTGCCGAAGCCTGTCGCACTCCTCTGGGGCAATGATTAATGACTGACAGATGAAATTAATTGAAATTGGAGAGCGTTGCTGGAATGAAAGATGACACGGAAAACCGGAGTTTCTGGAGAAAAATCTGTCCTTCCTCCGCTTCCTCCAGCAAAAATCTCACATGGAGTGACCGAGATTTGAACCACGGAATTCAGCGGCGAGAGGCAGGCGCGCTGCCACCCGAACCACGGAGGCTCCCCATTATTATTATTATTATTATTATTATTATTATTATTATTATTATTATTATTATTATTATTGATGATGTTGTTGTTCCCGGGATTATGTGGCTCATAGAGGTGTAAGAAGCGTGAGGGGTGAATGGGAGGACAAGGAACTAACTAGAGCATAACTAAACACAACTTTTGAAATTTTATTTCTTTCATTTTTCTTATCCACTTTAAAATTTATAAAAAGAAAATCTGAATGAATAATAACAATTTTAATCAGCTCGTCATATCTAGGAATTACAACGACTTACAGTCCGGAAATCAGATACAAAATTTACAATAGGTACGGTTTGGTTGATTTACATAGAAAAGAGCGTTATTGTTCTTGACAGGTACAATATTTTAAAAAGACCATGTTTTGCTCCTGGAAGGTGCTCCAACAATATCATAGTCCAGTCTCGCAGAGGCATCAATTCCCAATTGCGCACTTACACCCTATCGGTTGTCCTTACTTAAAATATTAACGTAAAGTAGCCCCGAGATGGGCTTATAACGTACTGTTCCTCAAGGGAACTTCACACCAGACTCAATTCTACACACCAAAATAGATTTACAGGAGCATTTCTTCCCATACGAAATGGCATCACTGACAAAAGGAAAGGTTGCTTGTAACAGGCCATATCAAAATGCAAGGAGGCGAAACACATGCACTGCTTCCAAAGATACTTAAAACCCTAAGTGGGCTTATGACTCAATTATACAGAGGCTAAGCGGGGTGGCTAAGTAAGAAATATTAAAATAATACCAAATATGCTTTACTTTTTTAGAAGTTTCTAAAACTGTAGTCACCCCACGACAAGTTGAATAGGGAGCAACCGAGGGTAATCACTCTTTATTCCCTTACATTACATATTTCCCTGTAGGGAATAGAACTGATTTCCTAGACTTGCCGAAAGTTCTACATTAAAACTAACTACAGAAATTTATATTAAAGAAAAGAGGTTGAAACCTTCCCCTCAAGCTATCTGCAGGAGCTATCACATGTTTATTGACAATTCTGTCATTACTTGAGTTAACGGGCCCTCCGAACGCCCCTGCCTCCTTAGTACACGCCGCAATCCAATAACTGGAGCAAATGAAGACAATACAGCCCTAAAGCATCCAGCGATTATAGTATTTTTAGCAGAAGCTTCCAGAACTCCTTACTGATAGGCTGCATTCCTGTACACACACCCAATTTTAATTGGCCAGACACCGAGCTCGATAGCTGCAGTCGCTTAATTGCGGCCAGTCTCCGGTAATCGGGAGATAGTGGGTTCGAACCCCATTGTAGGCAGCCCTGAAGATGGTTTTCCGTGGTTTCCCATTTTAACACCAGGCAAATGCTGGGGCTGTACCTTAATTAAGGCCACGGCCGATTCCTTCCCATTCCTAGGACTTTCCTATCCCATCGTCGCCATAAGACGTACCTGTGTCGGTGCGACATAAAGCAAATAGCAAAAAAAAAAAAAAAAAAAAAATTGGCTAGACAAAATATTTGCAAAATTCTGATAGGTTGATTGCTATTGAAGAAGGAATCAGCAGAAGTGTTGACAGCTTTGATAGATGAACAGAACAATCTTCAAAACCTAAGCTTTACGACCTGTAAAAATAAAGTTTCCTATGTGCATGGATATTAAGAGCTCAGATGGAAAGCCACTTCTAGGGAAAGAAGACAAAGCAGAAAGATGGCAGGAGCATATCCAACAGTTGTATCAAGGTAAAGATGTAGATAATGTGGTTCTGGAACATGAAGTGGCTGTTGATGCTGATGAAATGGGAGACCGAATTTTGAGGTCAGAGTTTGACAGAGCTGTGAGTGACCTAAATAGGAACAAGGCACCTGGAATTGATGATATTCCCTCTGAATTACTGACTGCCTTAGGAGAAACCAGCATGGCAAGGTTATTTCATTTAGTGTGCAAGATGTATGAGACAGGAGAAGTCTCATCCGATTTTCGGCAGAATGTTGTTATACCTATTCCCAAGAAAGCCGGTGCTGACAGGTGTGAAAACTACCGCACCATTAGTTTAGTATCTCATGCCTGCAAAATTTTAACACGTATTATTTACAGAAGAATGGAAAAACAAGTTGAAGCTGAGTTGGGAGAAGATCAATTTGGCTTCAGAAGAAATGTAGGAACACGTGAAGCAAACCTGACTTTACGTCTGATCTTAGAGGATCGAATCAAGAAGGACAAGCCCACGTACATGGCATTCGTAGATCTAGAAAAGGCATTTGATAATGTTGATTGGACCAAGCTATTTATGATTCTGAAGATGATAGGAATCAGATACCGAGAACGAAGAATTATCTACAATCTGTATAAAAATCAGTCTGCAGTGATAAGAATCGAGGGCTTTGAAAAAGAAGCAGCAATCCAGAAAGGAGTGAGGAAAGGCTGCAGTTTGTCCCCTCTCCTTTTCAATGTTTATATAGAACAGGCAGTAAAGGAAATCAAAGAGAAATTTGGAAAGGGAATCACAGTCCAAGGAGAGGAAATCAAAACCTTGAGATTTGCCGATGATATTGTTATTTTATCTGAGACTGCAGAAGATCTCGAGAAGTTGCTGAATGGTATGGATGAAGTCTTGGGTAAGGAGTACAAGATGAAAATAAATAAGTCCAAAACAAAAGTAATGGAATGCAGTCGAACGGAGGCAGGTGATGTAGGAAATATTAGATTAGGAACTGAAGTCTTAAAGGAAGTAGATGAATATTGTTACTTGGGTAGTAAAATAACTAACGATGGCAGAAGTAAGGAGGACATAAAATGCGGACTAGCACAAGCAAGGAAGAGCTTTCTTAAGAAAAGAAATTTGCTCACTTCAAACATTGATATCGGAATTAGAAAGATGTTTTTGAAGACTTTCGTGTGGAGCGTGGCATTGTGTGGAAGTGAAACATGGACGATAACTAGCTCAGAAAGAAAGAGAATAGAAGCTTTTGAAATGTGGTGTTACAGAAGAATGCTGAAGGTGAGATGGATAGATCGAATCACGAATGAAGAGATACTGAATCGAATTGGTGAGAGGAGATCAATTCGGCTAAATTTGACAAGAAGAAGAGTTAGAATGATAGGACACATCTTAAGACACCCAGGACTTGTTCAGTTGGTTTTTGAAGGAAGTGTAGGTGGTAAGCACGGTAGGGGTAGACCAAGGTATGAATATGACAAGCAGATTAGAGCAGATGTAGGATGCAGTAGTTACGTAGAAATGAAAAGGTTAGCACAGGATAGGGTGGCATTGAGGGCTGCATCAAACCAGTCTATGGACTGATGACTCAAACAACAACATAAGAATATCGTTGATCCCACCAGAAGGGGAGCTTAAACCTATGACAGAGACTCCTAGCAGTTGAAAACCAAAGTTTCCAGTTATGCATCAGTTCAAGTTTGATTACATAGATGGCCTTTTAGAATGCGCGCAGTTTAACTGGTCGGAGAAGGTGCACTCCGGTACAATTATTATTATTATTATTATTATTATTATTATTATTATTATTATTATTATTATTATTATTATTATTATTATTATTATTATTATTATTATCATTATTATTATTATTATTATTATTATACAGCAACCAATTACTCTGTTCAGACAAAAATATCTCAAAGGCTGGAATGTCTAGGTAGCTACAAGTTTAAATTCAAATAGTAGGACGAGTGCAAGAATACTTGGTGGCCGAACAGAGATTTTTCATCTGAAATTTGAAAGGAATCGTTTTATATTCTTATAGTGATTTACTTCCAACTCTGCATACGACAGGTTCCTCTCAAATGGGCTTTGATTATTACTGGCTATAAAACGCAATGGTAACCCGTCAACGACCTGGGGTTTTGTCCGCAGAGGGCCAGTATTTTCACCGTATGTTGCACTCACTAGAACGAAGTTGAAAGAAAATTTTAAATCATCGATTCAAAACAATGAAAAACAAGGTTATATACTAGAATATGGAAAGAATATTTACAAAAGAAAAAAAAATATACGGAAATGGAGGATAGTTTCCTGCTTACAGTCGAGTTTATCATGAAAATGATCCCCTACTTTTAGTAATTGTGCTGTAACATTTGCCAGTTGGTGTAACTAAATGTCCATAAATAAAGCCGTTGATTCCACCACCATAAAATCCTCCGTGCCTCAGGCGTCAGCGCGCCGGCCTCTCAGCGCTGGATGCCGTGGTTCAAATCCCGGTCCCTCCATGTGAGATTTATGCTGGACAAGCGGAGGCGGGACAGATTTTTCTCCGGGTACTCCGGTTTCCCCTGTCATATTACATTCCAGCAACACACTTCAATATCATTTCATTTCATCTGTCGTTCATTAATTATTGCCGCAGAGGAGTGCAACAGGCTTCGGCAGCCGGCACAATTCCTAACCTCCATTCCTGACTCGGTCGCATGACATGAAACAGGCTAAAAATTCCTGACCCGGCCGAGAATCAAACCCGGGTCGCCGGGTGACAGGCGGATGCGTTGCCCCTACTACACCGTGGGGCCAGACTGGTTCTATGATACGGGCCGCATAATTGCGAGTTTTCATTCGGGAGATAATTGGTTCGAACCTCACAGTGGGCAGCCCTGAAGATGGTTTTCAGTGGTTTTTCCATTTTCTGGTTTTTCCATTTTAACAATGCTGGGGCTGAGCCTTAATTAAGACCACGGTGCTTCCTATCCCTGTCGTATTCTATCGTCGGCATGGGACATGTCTGCGTCGGTGCGACGTAAAACAAATACAGTAGTAAAAAAATTGTGAGTACAGCCACAGAAAAAAATTCAATTGACGCCACGATCCTTCAAGAATTCCCCTGTGTAGATGAATATTTTTTTCCATTTTCTTGGCTGTGGTCATCCTATCACCCTTCCATTTAGAGGGCCCCAGGTTCGATTCCGGGATGGGCTAGAAATTTTAGCCGCATCGAGTCAACTCCTCTAGCTCAGGAACTGTGTGTTTGTGTTTGTCTGAATACTCGTTTCTTTAATAGAACACATCACACTATCAACCACAGACGAATCACGAAATAGTGAATACTTCACTCTAATTGGGGTTGTGTAATGGTGGGTATCCAGCCGTAAAACTGGGCTAAATCTGGATCAACTTCTGGCCTGAAGTAATTGAGAAAGACTAAGAATAAGATAAATATATATATTTAAAATTCCTTTAAATATCAGCCTTAAATTATACCTAATGCCATATTTTATCATGGAAGCTAGGTACTTTTTTTTTCTATTTGCTTTACGTCGCATCGACACAGATAGGTCTTATGGCGACGATGGGACAGGGAATGGCTAGGAGTGGGAAGGAAGCGACCGTGGCCTTAATTAAGGTACAGCCCCAGCATTTGCCTGGTGTGAAAATGGGAAACCACGGAAAACCATCTTCAGGGCTGCCGACAGTGGGGTTCGAACCTACTATCTCCCGAATACTGGATATTGGCCGCACTTAAGCGACTGCAGCTATCGAGCTCGGTGCTAGGTACTTTAATGCGCTAGTAAATTTACTACGAGTAACATGAGTCTCTGAAATTTAAGTTACGAAAGAGGAGTTTATATCCAACTACACTATTAAACCGCTAAAATAATGACAAAATGTTACGGTCAATTTCAATGGAGTATGTCTTCTACAGCAATTTGATGTATTTACAACTAGATGATCATATTTACCATCAGTAGAAGTCGAATATTTTAGTATAAGACATTGATCATTTATGGTCAATTACAATTTTATATTAATGCCCTATCCCTTGTTGGCTCTGAAATTTTATTTTTACTGCCATATCTACATGTTTCTGTAAGAAGGAAATGATTCTTGTAAACATTTTGACGTCATCAATTGTAATAACAGATAAAAAATACTTACTTTTATAACGAAGCAAGTAGCCTCCCTTCACTTGTTTCATCGTGCCTGTGGACAGAAAGGAAATAAGCATAAATGTAACAAGTACTGACATGATGTAAATTATGACGGCATGTTACAAAAATTAGGATGATAAAATACTCAAAGTTACTAACAAGATATGAAAGGCAATGAGAAATACCTTTCAAATTATTTCGCAACAGGAAAGGTGACCAATATAAAAGGTGCTCAATATCATAAGAAACCTGGGGGGGATTGGACACTATAGTTTGCTAGTAATAGCAAAATATGTTTTCTCATTTTGTTCCTTAACAGGAAACAACTTGTACAGTGATTATCCATGGAATAGTTTTTTTTTTATTTGCTTTCCGTCGCACCGACACAGACATGTCTTACGGCGACGATGGGATTGGAGAGACCTAGGAATTGGAAGGAAGAGGCCGTGGCCTTAATTAAGGTACAGCCCCAGCATTTTCGGGGTCTGAAAATGGGAAATCACGGAAAACCATCTTCAGGGCTGCCGACAGTGGGGCTCGAACCCACTATCTCCCGATTACTGCATACTGGCCGCACTTAAGCAACTGCAGCTATCGAGCTCGGTCCATGGAATAGCACTAAACAATTGTGTAACTCTCTCTCTCTCTCTCTGTGTGTGTATATATATATATATATATATATATATATATATATATATATAATTCGCTGGGGCCATCAAGGACCACGTTAAGTCTTGTTGCATTTGACACTGTACTTGGCCTTCTTTAGAGCCCAAATTTCCCTCATTCTTTGTGAGTGGGCCTGCTTACGCTCCTCTGTCCAAGGGGCACCGTGTCTTCTCTTCGGTTGCTCGTCTCGGTTTAGCCCGTTCGTCAATATTTTCTTGCGGAAGAGATCTCTCCTAAGGGCGTCTTCAGCTGAGATATGTAGCATTTGCAGGTCTTCTTTGGTATTTCTAAACCAGGGAATTGTGATTTTGGGGTTTGAATCAAAAAAGTGAAAGATTTCTTTAGTTAACTTTCTTCCGTCCATTCTTTTCAGATGACCGTAAAGTCGTGCCCGTCTTTTTCTGATTGTGTCGGTAATTTTCTCTATTTTGCTGTAGACTTCCTTGTTGGATCTCTTTTGATGGATTCCATTTCTGTACTTTGATTCCAAGATTCCTCTCACAATTTTGCGTTCTCTTTTCTCCAGTTCTTCAAGGAGTCCTTTGTTGGCATTTAGAGACAGGGTATCGGTTGCATATAGAACTACTGGCTTCAGAACTGTTTCATAGTGACGTATCTTGGTGTTTTGGGAAAGGCATTTTTTGTTGTAGATTGTGAGGGATGTTTGGTAGGCTATTTCCAGTTTGCGTACTCGCTCCTGAAGTGCTTCTTTGTCCAGTCCATTATTCAAGATGATCTCACCCAGGTATTTGAATTTGTCTACTCGGGTGATGTTCCCGTATTTTGTATGGTGTTTTGGTGGAGCCTCTTTGATGTTAGTCATTACTTCTGTTTTCTCAAACGATATCTGCAAACCAGTTTGTTCTGCAATTTCCTTTAAAATTTCAACTTGAGCTCTAGCGGTTTCTATGTCGTTTGAGAGAACAGCAATATCATCGGCAAATGCTAATGTAACGGGGCCCATGGGAGTAATATACATATATTATGTATAATAGTGCTAAGGAAAAATCTAAGAATAGTTTCCCTCAAGTAGTAAGATTTATGCAATGAAGTAACTATCAAATTAAGAATGGAGGCCGTGGTCTTAGAAATCTCCAACAAGCATTGCTGAGTAACAAGATATTGGGCAAAGGAAAGGATGCTACATAACCTGGAAAGTTAAAGAAAAATGTAAGGAGGAATAAGGGACATGATAAGTGAAAATAGATCAGAAACCAATATAAAATTTAGAAATATATATATATATTGAAATAATAAATCAAACCTCTGACAATTTACATGAAAGGAGGACTATACAAATATAAAATTTTCCCAACCACTTACACGGATTACAAATTCATTATATAAAAAAAGAGATAAGATATCCAAGAGAAAGAAAGGAAAAAGAGAAAATGCCGCAGGAAAGGAAAGGGGCAAACAAGGAAAGGATGAATAATGCAATAAAAAGAGAAACCCAGAACGACAAGAAAGGGAATATGTTCAGTTAGCAAATTCAAGTATACCAGCTGAAAAATTATCTGAGCAAAATGCAAATACTATATGCAGGTCACCACCACTTCCGTTATCACTCAGATTAACACTAGGTAACGTAGTTTTTTTTTGCTAGGGGCTTTACGTCGCACCGACACAGATAGGTCTTATGGCGACGATAGGATAGGAAAGGCCTAGGAGTTGGAAGGAAACGGCCGTGGCCTTAATTAAGGTACAGCCCCAGCATTTGCCTGGTGTGAAAATGGGAAACCACGGAAAACCATTTTCAGGGCTGCCGATAGTGGGATTCGAACCTACTATCTCCCGGTAACGTAGTTCTACAGCCGAATAATCACAATGTAGTTCAATTAAACCAGTTTCACAATATCCCGAAGCACTGAACGAATAGAAGTGTGTGTACAGTAGAAGTCGCACAGTTGCCAATACACCACACGCACACTTCACAAGAAAGTTGTTACGAAGGTCGTCAATGGAAAGTTTTAAATACAAAAGGGGCAAGTGAAATTTCGGCCTGGAAGTGCCATGCTCCCAGTTTAATTTTGCAGGGAAAGTCTGTCCCAATGCAATTAAAAATATTTACAGTAAAGAAATCAGTTTGTCATACCTCATCATGAAGCAAATTGAACTGCCCGCAAATGAAGACTTCTGGGCACATGTAATTAAGGACGAAGTTGACGTAGGATGTTGCTCCCTCCACACAGGCCTAAGTCCATCTCAATATTTCCAGAGGAGGCCAGGTATTTATAGTGTGGAGTAGAATGAGAAATATATCTGGAATATTCCAGAGATTAGTGAAGCATGCGCGAATAAACCAGGCGGTCACGTGACGTCAGCCGGCAAAAAGGAAGTTAGTTTATCGAAGATGGTGAAGATGAATAGAGTAGAGTTCATGCAAAGTATGAAGTATGCAAGTTCACAAAAGTATGCAAGTTCCAGTTGGAGAAAAAAATGCAGTTTATATCATGATGAGGGTAAGTCCATACTAATCGTAGAAAAGAGGTTATGTGCGTGGCGAATTTCGTAACAGTAGTTGCCGATGAAGTGAAGAGTCCGTTACACTAAGCAGTCTGTTGCGATCCCCTTGGACTTGGTTCTTATTCTCAATGGACTGTAGTTGGTTTCCTGTAATCTCATCCGCCAGGTTCTGATGATCTTTTCAAGAACACAGTTGAAGAGTATCGGAGATAGCCCATCACCTTGTCGGACTCCTGTTTTGATGTCAAAGGAATGCGAGAGACATCCGTGGAACTTCACCTTGGATTTTGTATCGGTCAGCGTGGCTCTAATTAATGCCAGCAGTTTCAAATCAACTCCAAATTCATTTAAGATGTTTAGCAGGACCTCCCGGTCAATGGAGTCGTACGCTTTCTTAAAGTCCACAAAGACAGACACATACTGCTTGGACCTTAGCGTACAATATCTGATGATCGTTTTGAGATTTTGGATCTGTTCAGCTGTTGAGCGACCTTTTCTGAACCCTCCTTGGTATTCACCTATTTGATGTTCGACTTGTGCTTCCAAACGCTCCAGGATGGCAAGTGATAGAATTTTGTAAGTCACGGGTAGCAAAGATATTCCTCTGTAGTTGTTGATGTTCTTCATGCTGCCTTTTTTGTGTAATGGATAGATCAAAGCTATTTTCCAATCTTCGGGTAGGGTCTCCTTGTTCCAAATTTCTTCTATTTGCTTTTGCAAGATATCAAGTGATTCCTCTGGGGCATATTTCCATAGTTCTGCTACTACTGAGTCTTCCCCCGGCGCTTTGTTATTTTTGAGATGGACAATGTGGCGCTTGATTTCATCTCTGTCGGGTGGTCTGGAATCTGGGTACCTGAGTAAGGGTTCCTTGGTCTCAATGACGCTTTGAGGTTTAGAGCAATTAAGCAAATTCTTGAAGTAATCTGCCAGAATGCTGCAATTTTCTTCATTTGATGTCGCCAGTGTGCCGTCCTTTCGCTCAAAGCATAGAGATGGTGGTTTATAGCCAGTGAGTTTGCGTTTGAAGGCTCTGTAGTACTCTCTGCTTTCATTCTTCCTAAAGTTTTGTTCTATCTTTTCAATGAGAGATTTTTCGTATTTACGTTTCTCAGTTCTGAACACCCTAGCTGCTTGGGCACGTTGGGTTTTGTAGGTTTCCCAATCATTTTCTGATTTCGTAGAGTAGTACTGTTTCCACGCATTGAGTCTTTCTTGGAGGACTGATTCGCAGGTACCATTCCACCAGGCATGCTTTTTTGCCTCTCTTGATTTCTGCAACGTCTTCGGCGGCCTCAACAAGGAGACTTTTGGCGTTGTTAAAGTCAGTGTCATTTGGTCTAGCCTTCTCCTGGAACTCCTCGACCCTTTGCCGAAGTTTATCATTGTCGAAGCGTGTGATCTGTTTGGTTGTCTTCCTTGTGTTTGCGGGAATTGGTTTGATTTTGATAAGAGACATATAATGATCTGAGGCCACATTTATGCCTTTCTTTACCTTGACATTCATAATCTCAGGGCTGTTTCTCCTGGAGATTGCAACATGATCAATTTGGAACTCTCCGAGAGCTTGGACGGGAGAACGCCAAGTCATTTGCTTTCTGGGTAGATGGCGAAAGTGGGTCGACATGACCTGCAGGTTGTGATTTTCACAAATGGACACCAGTCTTATGCCGTTGGGATTGGTTCTTTTGTGAGCAGGGTAATTTCCTATAACTCTCTTGTACTTCTGTTCACGACCTAGTTGGGCATTGAAGTCACCCAAAAGAAGCTTGACATGGTGTTTGGGGATTTTGTTTAATTTTTCATCCAGTAGGTCCCAGAAATATATATAATTTTTATAATTTTCTCTCTCTCTCTCTCTCTCTCTCTCTCTCTCTCTCTCTCTCTCTCCGTTTGCATTGGTGTGGGAAAAGTTGGAGAGTGGAGGTGATGCACAGAGAGATAGAGGTTGTGTTGTGTGTAGGAGACTGAAATAAACACACTTCGATGGATGACAACTCTGCATCAACATCGTTAGCTCCCTTCAAAAAAATTGTGTGACATCATTGTGCAAAAGAACCGGAATAAAAGGTCTCACGATAGGCATGAAAATTCCCATGACAATCTTTCTGCCCATACTGCTTTAACTTCCAAATTTCCCCATGCCACGATATTATTTTTAACTTCATAAAAGCACTGTTCCTTGCTTGGTAAATGTCGGCAAGTAGGACACTGATCTTACTTACACATTGCTCCTCTAAGATTTTTCAATCCAACGATTTTAGGACAAACAGTGAATTAGTTAGTCCTAGCCGTCTGATCACAAGGATAGACACGACAAAGAATACATATCCGAGATACCCATTATTACGCCATAGTAACTGGTCATCTGACTCTCAGGACCACTTAAAGGGAGTTTGAAAGGCCTATCCGGCCAATGTTAAATAAGCAAGTTTATGTTCCTTTATCTTTGGGACCAGTGAAGATAAGACTCGGAAACTTTTACAGCTGACTTTTGCATATTATTCACGTGTGCTGAAGCAGAATTAAGAAATAGGATACAAAGGAATGAAAGATATTATATTTAAATATGCATTGGAAGCACCTAGTTCATTCATAGAGGGTTGCAGACTGAAAGATGAAATACGTAACAGTCTACAACAGAAATGGAGCTATGCATCACTCACCTCCCCCCCCCCCCCGTCATGTGGTCACCACGACGAATCCTCTCGGTCGTTATTTTGGGCTTTCTAGATCGGATCCATGTATTTAACTTATACATTTTAAAATAAACTGAAATTAGAAGTCCTATGAAGTAGGCTATAGAACTAGTTTTAAACACTGATAGGGGTATGGTAGTCGAGTGATCATAATCATTAGTCGTTGTGCTCATTACTGAGCGTCGTGACCTCATAACTCCATCATTTCCTTGTTGCAACCTTGACAAGATGTCTCCATCCAGAGCGGTTTTCACATTTCGTTAGTATGACCTGAAGTGGTAGCCCAGTGATCTTCATCGCCTGATCTATCCATCTGCTTGCTGTTCTTCCTCGTGGTCTACTGCCTTCAATTTTGCCTTGTAAAATTACCTTTTCCAAGTTCTCTCCGTCTCGTCTCAAAATGTGGCCAAGGAACTGGAGGTAACGTTCACTCACACGGGAAGATAGACGTTTCTTGATGCAGAGTTCTTCCAGAATGGAAACATTAGTTCTTTTTTCTGTCCAGGATACACGTAGCATTCTCCGCCAACACCACATCTCAAAGGCATCAATGCGCTTTCTGTCTTTAGCATTCACGGTCCAGGTCTCACAGCCGTACAAAAAGACGGAGAACACTAGTGATTCTACCAAGCGCATCTTCGTGGCTTTTGATATTGCCCGGTTCTGCCAGATCTTAGTAAGTTTAACCATTGCAGCACGACCTAAGACAATACGTCTTTTTACCTCTTTATCACAGTTTCCCGTGTCGTTGATGACAGACCCCAAGTATACAAATTCCTTAACTATATCCAGGTCTTTTAGGTATCCCGTAAGTTGGATTTCACCTTGCCGATCAACTACCATTAGTTTGGTCTTTTTTATGTTTATCTCTAGACCATACTGAAGACTAGTGTTCTTCACCCTTACAAGCAAGTCATGAAGTTCCTCTTCACTACCAGCGATGAGGGTAGTGTCATCTGCAAAGCGTAGGTTATTAATTTTTCTGCCACCAATCGAAATTCCACCATTCCAGCCATTGAGAGCTCTTTTGATGACACACTCTGCATAGATGTTGTAGAGTTGAGGTGATAATATACAACCTTGCCTTACTCCATTCGTCACATTGAAAATGCCTGAGAGATCACCATCTACCTTTATGGTTGCTGCGTGGTTTTTATACAGGCTTTTTAGTAACGATATTAAGTGCAGTGGAACCCCAAATTCCTTTAGCACCTGCCACAACTTGTCCCACATAACACAATCAAAGGCCTTTTTGTAGTCCAGGAAGCAAATAAAGGCAGGGACACAAAACTCGCGACATTTCTCAATTATCTGTCTCATGTTCAAGATAGACTCTCGTGTTCCTTTACCTGCAACAAAGCCTGCTTGTTCTGCGGATATCTGAGGTTGCAGGAATGGTTGCCATATTCGAATACCGAGTAATAAACGTGGGATATTGAAATTAAAAGCCCTGTTGTGAATTGTACCTATAAGTCCTTTAGCTATAGCCACGATATCAACAGACACGATAAACTACTAGCTTGCTCTGGTAATCGTAATTTAAGATAACATCTATATCTTATTGAAGAAATCGTGAATCTTTCCTCTGTGTAGGCACATGTAATACACCGTGGTATCCATTGTCTGTCGTAAAAGGCGAATTTGAAGCTCCCAACTTGGGAGCATGGACTGGTGACCAGGGGTTCCCTATCTAAGTTTAAGATAGGTTTCACTTTATTTCTAACCTCCCTTAGCCGACACTTGTTCTCTCCTATCAGCCTTCTTAGGCCTAAGGTGTCTGTCATTTTCACGCGATTCGAAGTTCTCCCTTTTCATTTACCGATAGGCCTATCTACATTCTTCGAAGAGCAGGACGGATTATAGTTAAGTGGGAATTGTTGTTGAGTTATTTTTTTAATTTCTCTTATTTTCTTTTGCTACTTGTTTAATGACGCACAAACACATCGAAGGTTTTCGGCGATGGAGAGATGGGTATAATTAAGGTACAGCCCCTGCATTTGTCTGGTGTAAAAATGGGAAACCACAGAAAACTATCCTCAGAGCTGCCGACGGTGGGATTCGAACCTAGTATCTCCCGAATTCAAGCTCACAACTGCGCGACCCTAACCGCACGGCCAACTCGCTCGGTAGTTGTTAAATGTTATTTAATTTTACGTCAAACTAACCACTTTTACGGTTGTCAGCGCTGGAGTTCATTTAGGGCATACGTGCCGGTAAATCTTCCGATAAGAAGGTGGTGTATTTGAGCACCTTCAAATGCCTTTGGATTGAGCCGGAAATATACCCGTCACATTTGGCTTGGAAAACCACATTCAACAACATTCTCTGCTACTCAGCCCGACGCTATCCAGTTTTAATTTTTCTTAAAACAATAATCACTATCATTATCACCACGAAAAATCGCATATTCCTGCACTTGTTTGAATATATACTGGTTTTTTTTATTTATCAGTGGAATGACATTAAAATATAGATATATGTTCGTATATTACCATATCAAATTTATACAGTTGTGCTACAATAGCTGGACCTACATATTGGCACTAAAATATTGATAAATTGGATTCTATTATGAATTCGCACTTCGTTGTTGAAACTGTAACGAGAACTGGGTTTGAAACAAGAGGGAAGAACAACAATAGGACAGCAGCTGAAGCACAAGTTTCAATATACAGTATATTGTGTAGGTCCTTTTGTATTTAAAACATAGCATTGGAAACAACGTTATTGAATGTTATAGGCTGTACTTCTATTCTTGTTTAGGTTATTCCAAGAGAAAATTATTATGAATTCATTCTTCTTCTTAATCTGATTATCCTCCAGGGTCGGCTTTTTCCTCGGACTCGGCGAGGGATCCCACCTCTACCGCCTCAAGGGCAGTGTCCTGGAGCTTCAGACTCTGGGTCGGGGGATACAACTGGGGAGGGTGACCAGTATCGGGGGGATGGGAAGATTGGAAAGGATAGACAAGGAAGAGAGAAGGAAGCGGCCGTGGCCTTGAATTAGGTACCATCTCGGCATTTGCCTGGAGGAGAAGTGGCAAACAACGGAAAACCACTTCCAGGATGGCTGAGGTGGGAATCGAACCCTCCTCTACTCAGTTGACCTTCCGAGGCTGAGTAGACCCCGTTCCAGCCCTCGTACCACTTTTCAAATTTCGTGGAAGAGCCGGGAATCGAACCGGGGCCTCCGGGGATGGCAGCTAATCACACTAACCACTACACCACAGAGGCGGACATGAATTAATTAATTCAGTTACTAATAATTCAACAACCTATCTTCACATTATCACTGACTAGTTTAAATTCATATATCTTAGCTATGGTGGAGAGAAATTAATTCATATGTTAAATATTCTGCACTTTTTATTGCAATACTCGCCATTGTTTTCCTCTACATATTTTCTCCCTTTTTTTTAATGCTGAGCGGGTCAGGCGGTAGAGCGCTTGTTTACGAATGCAGGTTGGCGAGTTCGATCCTGGTTCATTTTCGAGGTATTTGGAAGTGTTCATATACGTCAGCCAAGTGTCGTTAGATTTACCGGCACGTTGAACAACTCTGCGGGACAAAATTCTGGCGCCTTAGTCTCTCCGAAAACTGTGAAAATAGCTAATGGGACGTCAAACTAATAACATTATATGTTGTGACTATTGCCTCTCTGAAGTTCATAGCTGTAATAAAGGGCTTATTAAATGTAACAAAAAAACTGAATTAGTGATATGCCCGTAGCGCGACTATACCGGACATATCAAGGAGTGGATGATAATGGAAGATTGCTATTTCTATGGCTATTTTTCCTTGTGGTTTTCTCACTCCTGACAGCATTTCTGATAACAGTTAAAAATGGGATACGTTTTAAACAAATTTCAGCTCAAATGTTACAGCATCATTTGTCTTTGACCATAGCCATGCACGACTTCACATCGTTCTTCTCTTAGTCTATACCTAGACCTATCTCAATTTCACTGAGAGGAGAACATCCCGCTATTTTAAAAAATGTCTATACTCACCAACATTGTACAACTCTATTGTACTACATCGCCTAGTTTGTAAGTTCTGAGAGGTAAAGTAGCGTGCTTTATAAGTAATTGTTTGACATTACTATATTTCGTTCATTCATTTGATTATTCATTATCACTAAATCATTGATAAGGAAGTTTTTATTCCATCAATATCGTGTTAAGACATGGAATAGGAATGTGCACTCAATCATAATATATTTGATTATCTTTTTCTGCTATTTGTTTCTTTTCGGTTCTTCGGGTATGGAATAACTCGGAATGGGAAAGAAACGATCTTGGCTTTAATAACAGCATTTTTCTGGTGTGAAAATGGGAAACAGGTAACCCATCATCATCAAGCCACTACGAACGCTAATGTGAGTCAATGCATTATTTCACTTAAACACCACTACGAGCGCTAATGGGAGTCAATGCATTATTTCACTTAAACACCACTACGAGCGCTAATGTGAGTCAATGCATTATTTCACTTAAACACCACTACGAGCGCTAATGTGAGTCAATGCATTATTTCACTTAAACACCACTACGAACGCTAATGTGAGTCAATGCATTATTTCACTTAGACACCACTACGAACGCTAACGTGAGTCAATGTATTATTTCACTTAAACACCACTACGAGCGCTAATGTGAGTCAATGCATTATTTCACTTAAACACCACTACGAGCGCTAATGGGAGTCAATGCATTATTTCACTTAAACACCACTATGAGCGCTAATGTGAGTCAATGCATTTCACTTAAACACCACTACGAACGCTAACGTGAGTCAATGCATTATTTCACTTAAACACCACTACGAGCGCTAATGTGAGTCAATGCATTATTTCACTTAAACACCACTATGAGCGCTAATGTGAGTCAATGCATTATTTCACTTAAACACCACTACGAACGCTAACGTTAGTCAATGCATTATTTCACTTAAACACCACTACGAGTGCTAATGTGAGTCAATGCATTATTTCACTTAAACACCACTACGAGCGCTAATGTGAGTCGATGCATTATTTCACTTAAACACCACTACGAGCGCTAATGTGAGTCAATGCATTATTTCACTTAAACACCACTACGAGCGCAAATGTGAGTCAATGCATTATTTCACTTAAACACCACTACGAGCGCTAATGTGAGTCAATGCATTTGACTTAAACACCACTATGAGCGCTAATGTGAGTCAATGTATTTCACTTAAACACCACTACGAACGCTAATGTGAGTCAATGCATTATTTCACTTAAACACTACTACGAGCGCTAATGTGAGTCAATGCATTATTTCACTTAAACACCACTACGAGCGCTAATGTGAGTCAAAGCATTATTTCACTTAAACACCACTACGAGCGCTAATGTGAGTCAATGCATTATTTCACTTAAACACCACTACGAGCGCTAACGTGAGTCAATGCATTATTTCACTTAAACACCACTACGAGCGCTAATGTGAGTCAATGCATTATTTCACTTAAACACCACTACGAGCGCTAATGTGAGTCAATGCATTTCACTTAAACACCACTACGAACGCTAACGTGAGTCAATGCATTATTTCACTTAAACACCACTACGAGCGCTAATGTGAGTCAATGCATTTCACTTAAACACCACTATGAGCGCTAATGTGAGTCAATGCATTATTTCACTTAAACACCACTACGAGCGCTAATGTGAGTCAATGCATTATTTCACTTAAACACCACTACGAGCGCTAATGTGAGTCAATGCATTTCACTTAAACACTACTACGAACGCTAACGTAAGTCAATGCATTATTTCACTTAAACACCACTACGAGCGCTAATGTGAGTCAATGCATTATTTCACTTAAACACCACTACGAGCGCTAATGTGAGTCAATGCATTTCACTTAAACACCACTACGAACGCTAACGTGAGTCAATGCATTATTTCACTTAAACACCACTACGAGCGCTAATGTGAGTCAATGCATTTCACTTAAACACCACTATGAGCGCTAATGTGAGTCAATGCATTATTTCACTTAAACACCACTACGAGCGCTAATGTGAGTCAATGCATTATTTCACTTAAACACCACTACGAGCGCTAATGTGAGTCAATGCATTTCACTTAAACACTACTACGAACGCTAACGTGAGTCAATGCATTATTTCACTTAAACACCACTACGAGCGCTAATGTGAGTCAATGCATTATTTCACTTAAACACCACTACGAGCGCTAATGTGAGTCAATGCATTATTTCACTTAAACACCACTACGAGCGCTAATGTGAGTCAATGCATTTCACTTAAACACCACTATGAGCGCTAATGTGAGTCAATGCATTATTTCACTTAAACACCACTACGAACGTTAACGTGAGTCAATGCATTATTTCACTTAAACACCACTACGAGCGCTAACGTGAGTCAATGCATTATTTCACTTAAACACCACTACGAGCGCTAATGTGAGTCAATGAAGAGTTTCATTTAACTCCTTATAACTACATTCTGTGTGGACATTTTTCAAAATAAAAAACGCCTTATGGTATTGAACCAAGTAACATATTACAGAAAGAATTACGTAATTTAGCTAGGATTTGAAATAGGGATAAAACGAGCAAAGAAGCAAGCTATTCTAGGCTGTTTTCCGGAACTGCATTTAGGCTGGAATTCATTTTCGAAATTTAGCTTGATAGAGCTATTCAAGACTCACAATTTGAAACCTTTCCGGCCCCTTTAGCCCTTCAACTTTTGACACAATTGAGGAAGTTCCTAAATTTTATGTTTTTCATAGTATACTAACAAATGTTTTCAGCATTAAAACACAAAAACAAAACGTAATTTGTCGCACTTCCTCGCACTGCAAATTCCTCAAATGTCCACTATTTGTTTTATATTTAGCCGTATACTTGCAAAACTCACTGATGCTAATCAAACAATGCTTCACATGACGTTCTATCCCGCCGGAATCCAGAGCTATCCGAGCGGCGCAGTGAATGGGATGCATGAATGAGAGTGAATATGGTTGTTTATTGCAATGTGTTCCTGTATATAATTTAGTTATACTTTACTCACCTTAGTTTAGTTAGTGATACTTTAGTTGCTTTAGTTATACTTTAGGTTGTAAAAATTTCATATGTTTAAATTTTATGTAAAAATATTACATTGTATATACATGAAGTGGTTAAGTGTAAGAAAGGGCCGGGAGCCCTAACTTCGCCACAATAAAGACGCTTTAATAATAATAATAATAATAATAATAATAATAATAATAATAATAATAATAATAATAATTTAGTATCTCAAGATGGCGGCGTTATTGCTCATCCGATTACGTCATACAGTCCGGCTCCATGGCTAAATGGTTAGCATGCTGGCCTTTGGTCACAGGGGTCTCGGATTCGATTCCAGGTATGGTCGGGAATTTTAACAACCTTTGGTTGACTTCGCTGGCACGGCGGCTGGGTGTATGTGCCGTCTTCATAATGAATTCATCCTCATCACGACGTGCAGGTCGCATAGGGCGTCAAATCAAAAGACCTGCACCTGGCGACTCAAACATGTCCTCGGAAACTCCCGGCACTAAAAGCCATACGCCATTCTTTTTACGTCATACATATAGTGCGCGCACCTTTTAGCGATACATGGACCCCCTAGTGCTGAATCGGTCGACCTAAGGTATCTTCGAGATTCGTACTGGCAACCTTTGAAACACAAACTATGAATCGCTTATGCATCGCTGTGCGACATCTGGCGTACATTTTACGTACTAGTACTGTTGTTGTTTACATAGCAAAGCCAAATTATAGAATCCATGCTAGGAACAAGACTCGCATCGGGAAATGTTATATAATATTATATAATGTATGTATGACACAGCTGTTGGCTTAAATAATAAAGGTTTAGAAAATGCATATCGATCAATCATACTATCGATTCAATTCAGATTTCATTTCCATTCAGTTGGCAGTATTACCGGAACCGGGAGAGCTCCCTCCTTACTCCTCATAAAGAAATATCGCTAAAGGGTGCACGGACTATAACTGAGACTCTTGTTTCTAGATACAGTGACATTTTACAGTGCGATATTAAACACTGTTGTCGCCAATGTTGTCTAGATATTATTTCAATTTAAAACTTCCATGTTTTTGTAACGCTCAACGACCCAAGTACGATTTCGAAACTTTAAAAACATTCTAGCCATAAGACCTATCCGTGTTGATGCGACGTAAAGCAAATACAAAAAAAACGAGACATTCTACATAAAGAGTGAAATTAATTCGTAACTGAAGGAAACCATAATATTATCGAACTTGAATATTCGTTGCAATGCAGCACATGCTCGTCCACGTTGATTTGATATCGTGATATTACGCATGGTTTATGCAGATTGTTTATAAGATAAGTGCAAATAAACTTACAGAAAGTAGGGATGAATGTCCGTAGTTCGTAAAAGATGTTTTTATTTTTATTTTAGCGAATGGTTTGTCCGTGGGAGGAGCTTGAAGTAGAGTGTGATGTTTGTGGGTAGGTAGTGGCTGCGTTTGCCGCTCGGCTTATACCACCCGCTGTACTAATCTTCAGGCAGTACGCATGCGTGATTCATATGAAACATTATTTTCGTACGTGCATCATTTCACTGCAGCTTCACGCAGTATGCATGCTTAAGTTGAATGGAAATGTTTCATGTGCAAGAAGTAAACGTTTACACAGTGGGATATATTATAATGTATGTCAGCAAAGCATTAAATCGTGTAACAAATACTACCTGAGCTACAAACCTCAAATTTTCAACATTTTTTTAAATATTAGACATTATTTTAGCATCATACGTTTTCAAGGCCCTACCAGTAACTATCAGAAAAATGTTTGTGTTCTACTTTTCTCCCAAACACTCTGTATAGTGTTAAGCAGAAACACCTTATCCGTAGAGTGCATATCGTTGCAGATTTTCTACAAGTGAATCTTTTGCTATCAAAAGGTTACGTGAACGAATAGTATCCATGAAATTTAAATGTACTGTTTCTCCTAAATGTAGGATAATAATTGCTTTCACGTAACTCAACAGTAAAATCAGCGGTGAATTATTCAATACAATTATTATTAAAAATATACATAAATGCATACAGTGACTATTTCGCTGAAGACACGACTCTCTTCTGCGGCATTTCGCTTCATCATACCGTCTTTTGTTTCCTTCCTGAGGGCTAATCCCGATGAATGGGAGTCTTATTCAGAATTATAACCCAAGAAGATATTCATGTTAATGTGGTTATGGGACTCGCGTCTCATCGTCTGCCAAGGTCCTTAATGTCACTAAGCATTGTGCGGTCCGCTTCATCGTGCCGTTTCTTGTTTCTTGT